>NC_079450.1:41981517-42036978 GCF_903798145.1 Danio aesculapii | reverse complement strand
GACTTTGGCCAGGACAGACAGCTTGGAAGAGCAGTAATTATTTGTTTGTGTGGCGTCTCCACCTTTTAGCAGGGGGAGAACCAAAAGTTAATTTCCATATCAGTGTAATTTCATTTGTTACAAGAGAAAGATTAAAAAATATAAGTCAAAGGTGCAGAGCAATAAAATCAGTTGCTGACTTTAAAACGTAAGGTTACAATTTATCAGGACCTGCCGATTTTGAAACATCTACTGTAGATTTTTGAGATCTTTACACACCTCAGAAATTGCAATGGGTGAAAAAACTAAAAGACTGGCATAAGACATTGTAATTTCTGACTGAACAACAGAAGCAATCCCCCTGGGTACCATTTATTGAATCAAACAGAAATCCAGAAGCGAAAAATTTGTTATTTGAAACATTGAGCATTTCTACTTTATCAATAATTGTATGAAGATGTAGAATGTTTCATAAGATGGAAGTTCCATGTGATTATTCACAAATTGTTTAATGATTTTAAAAGAAAGTGCTCAGATTTAGTTTTCCTATTTGCAACAGTAAATACATTTTGTAGTTTTATAAACTCAAGCCAATCAGAGTTGTCTTCCTAGCTTTTGTCTAGGCCAAATTTAGTTCATGAAGCATATTTGTTAAAATTGGAGAAAAACATGCATTATCCCTACCCTTCACACAGTACCTTTTAAAAGGAGCATGTTTGTTTACTATTGCAGTAAAATATCATAAAAGAACCCCCAGGCTAATTCAGGATCTGGAATTATATATATATATATATATATATATATATATATATATATATATATATATATATTTTTTTTTTTTTTTTTTTTATATATATTTGTGGTAACATTTTATTTTGATGGTCCATTTGAGTATTAGTAGACTGTCTCCTTAATATCTGTTGATACTGCTCTTTCAACAGACTGACTATTTATTTAACTGACTATAAGAAACTTTGCAAGTAAATATCAACTTACACTAATCATAACCCCAACCTAACAGTCCATTTATAATCTAATGAGAATTAGTTGCAATGTAAGTTAAATTCAACAAACGGTCCATCAAAATAAAGTGTGACCTAATTTGCTCCCAGTGAAAGCTTTTCAGATCATGTATAAAGCCTTGTTCAGAAAAATGTTACATTTCACATAGTCATAATACGTGGTTTGTTAGTTTTTTTGAGTTTGTGTTTTTCTAACTGTTGCAATGACACAGTGGCCACTGATGTCATTTGCAAATATAGATGCAGGTGAAAATTTATGTAGTGCATTTGTTAAAATCGAATAAATTAAAGATGATTTTTCTGGACATTTTAAATTTGGCCTATAGAGCTGTCAACAATCTGAAAATAATACATTACAGTAGCTTTTAAATTCATCAGATGGTGAATGCAGCCAGTTCCAATTTAAATCACCAAGAAGTACTAATTCTTTACCATCAACATCTGATCGGATTTGACATAAAGATCAGAGCACAACTTTCTGCTGATGGAGTTCTATAGCAGCCAGCAACTGTTATGCTAAAATATATTGAAAGAGACATATTTTTATTACAATAGCAGATGTTAAATGCATAATATTTTTGACCTTGGATTGTAAGTTGTATTTGTCATTTTATTACTATAATGCATTTAGGTTTGCGTGAATCAATATACATGTATTAAAATGTTTTATCAAGATATTTTACTGTTGAAATACAAGGTGAAGCTCATGCTTATAAACAGTATTTAAAATGTTTGCATACACTACTGTATTTACAAATGTTTTAAATGGGCTTTCAATGCATTTGACATTTTTATTACTTTCTAAAAGCAGTAATGAACTCAATTGCAAGGGTGACAAAAGTATATATCTTAAAGAATACAACTTCTGTTTATTTAATAAGTATGCTTTTGATACATTCTTACATAGTTTATTATTAATGCAGAGTTATAATACTAAAATATATTTACATCAAATGCTAAATAAATACGCTTGTAAAAACATTCAATTAAAGTATTTTTTTCTGAAATATATATTTTTAAAAATATATACTAAATTACAATTATTTTAAAGTGTCTTAAAAGTTGTATTGTAAAAATATATAAAAGTATGTTGGTTATATAATTTTAATATATTTAAATTAAGTACACTTTATGGTTAGTATTCTTGCAATATACTATTGAAATTATTATATTTAATTATATTTATATTTAAATATATTATATTATATATTCGCTTACTTGGTCTTTTTTTCACAAGGGAAACATTAAGCCTCATTCCTGAGCAATGGGAAATAGTCATTTAATTAATCATTCAAGAGTCCCTTTAGTTTCTATCATTGTTCTAATTAATTAATGTATAGTGAAGTTAAATGTGTATACATGCCTGAAGTTCCTGTCATGGCTGTTGGAAGGTCTGTTGTTGTGAATATTCTTTTGGGATATATGAGAAAGGTAAACACTGTTGACATTAGAACAGGTCCTGTTCTACAATACACCGTTAAAATGGTTACCACGAAGAGCGATAGTATCATTTGTAAATATGCAAAATTTTTAGGGTGATTTCTTAAACTGACTAGTTGCTGTATGCCATTAATGTGGATAACACCTTGGCACAACTGTTTTGGGGAATTTTTGCCCATTCCTCTTTGTAGTACCTCTCAAGATCTATCAAGTTGGATAGGAAGCAACGGTGTACAGCCATTGTTGTGAAGCCACTGCATTGATATTTTGGCCGTGTGCTTTAAGTCATTGTCTTGCTGGAAGATGAACCATTGCCCCAGTCTGATGTCAAGAGCACTCTAAAGCAGGTTTTCATTCAGGATGTCTCTGTACATTGCTGCATTCATCTTTCCCTCCATCCTAACTAGTCTTCTAGTTCCTAATGCTGAAAAACATCCCCACAGCATGATGCTGCCACCACCATGCTTCACTGTAGAGATGGTATTAGCCTGGTGATGAGCAGTTTCCTGGTTTTCTCCAAATGTAACACCTGACATTCACTCCAAAGAGTTACATTTTAGTCTCATCAGACAAGAGTTTTGTTTCTTATGGTCAGAGTCCTTCAGTTGTCTTTTGGCAAATTCCAGGCAGGGAGTGGCTTTTGTCTGGCCACTCCACCATACAGGCCTGAGTGGTGGATTGCTGCACAGATGGTTGTCCTTCTGTAATGTTCTCCACTCTCCACAGATGAATGCTGGAGCTCAGACAGAGTGACTATCGGGTTATTGATCACCTCCCTGACTAAGGCCCTTCTCCCCCGATCACTCAGCTTAGATGGCCGGCCAGCTCTAGGAAGAGTCCTGGTGGTTCCAAACATCTTCCACTTACGGATGATGGAGGCCACTGTGCTCATTGGAACTTTCAGAGCAGCAGAAATGTTTACGAGGTCTACAGACAATTGCTTTGTCTTCATGCTTGGTTTCATTGAATAGGGTAATGATCTGAAATAACCTGAACTTCAACAGTGAATTTTATAGTCAACTGAAGCGAAGCAGTTTTTACAATTTAATATAACTACATTAGCATTCTACACTACTCTCCTGCCTGCCCGAATTGCTGGAATGTTCCACAGTTTGAAATATTATGGGTTTGAATCTCTTTTCTTCATCCATGTGAAGCTGCAATCTATATTGTAAAAAAGTGTTATAGAATATAAAAATATATATAAATCTCCACAAAATCTAATGAATCGTTTTTCTTTAAGTCTTTATTACAACTTTATTTTGTGCAGAGTTTATAAAGAAGCACAGTCCATACCTTTTTAACATACATTTAACATTCAACAACGGAAAAAAAATCACAATACAGAACATTCTGCCTGAGAAAACAGTGTTTCTAAAGTTCCTTCACAAAGTTCCTGTGCACAATTTCCTGTAAAAAGACAAAAAGAGAACTTTATTATTATTATTAATTTATTATAAAAAAAATCTGATTTGAAGGATTATACTTCGCATAACCATTAATTTAGACTACTATTGTGTAAAATTTGATAAATTTAACTCAATTGGTCTTACTTTGTCTCTTCCACTGTAACATCAACGTATTTGCAGATCTTTAAATCTCGTTCAAGAATTTGTCGTTTTAGACCCTCAATCTCCTCCTCTGCTTTCTTCCTCTCAGCCTCTTGCCCTTCTGCAGATTCAGGGAAAAAAATTATGGCATTAAAATAGCCACAAACCCTTTTGACACCAGAACACCTTAGTTTTAACCCAGGGCTAAAAATAAGTCATCCTCCTTGGTCAATAATTACTCCATTATACCCCTTCAGTTCTCACCCCACCCAACAGATTAAAAACCCCTGTTCTAACCCATAAATCTCAAACTCATATTTACCTTTTAGTTTCTGAAGTACATCTTTTGCATCACTGCTCTGCTTCTCCAATTTTCCCTGAAAGTGAGAGAGTGAGAGGGGTCGGGAAGCGGAAGAGAGAAAAAGAGAGGGGGGGGGGGGGGGGGGGGGGTAATAAAATGTAATACAACACTTTAGTAAATTTATTACAATTTTATTTTACAATATTATTAAACTTTAGTTTTATTTTTAAATAAAAGAATGCAATCTCAGCCATTACTCTAGTTTTCTGTGTAACATTAGCTGTCAGAAATTGTTTAAAATGATGCTAAAGTTGTCATGTCATGAAAATATCCTCTTTCAGCTGTAACTCAGATTTATAAAACAAAAAAAGCTACATAAGGGGCGATACAGTGGCGCAGTAGGTAGTGCTGCAGCAAGAAGGTCGCTGGTTCGAGCCTCGGCTGGGTCAGTTGGCGTTTCTGTGTGGAGTTTGCATGTTCTCCCTGCATTCGCGTGGGTTTCCTTCAGGTGCTGTGGTTTCCCCCACAGTCCAAAGACATGTGGTACAGGTGAATTGGGTAGGCTAAATTGTCCGTATAGTGCATGAGTGTGTATGGATGTTTCCCAGAGATGGGTTGCAGCTGGAAGGGCATCTGCTGCGTAAAAACATATGCTGGATAAGTTGGCGGTTCATTCCGCTGTGTGGACCCCAGATTAGGGACTAAGCCAAAAAGAAAATGAATGAATGAAAAGCTAGAGCACTGCGAGCAGAAGAAAGGAGTGGGTGTGGCCGGCAAAGCAGGGGAAAAAGAGGGGAGTCAAACTAAAAACAAATCAGACACAAAATATAGTGAGGCACATGATATAAAAAAAGTATGCACACACAAAAAAGAAACCTTTTGTGATCAAGATGTTTGTGCCCACAGAGCACTCATAATAATGATGGACAGTGACACAGAAGCTTGTAGGCCTAGTGAACGGAATATGTAGGGGTTTGCTGAGGGAGAGGACATCTTTTTTCGTGAATCGCCAAATCTAAATGCAGTCACAGTGGAAAGCAGTGCAGCAGGTCCCTACCAGCTATCTGGAAGGTTTTAAAAATGGACGAACAGAGGGTAGCACGGATGGGCAAGGTGTAATTCTCGTAGCTCTCCTAATAAAAACGCTTGCAACACATGAGCAGCTTGATTGTATCAGCATGCTGAGTCAAACTTGTGTGAATGTTTGCATAGGATTAAAGTAGTTTACCACCTGTTTGCCATTTCATAACAAAATGTGAAAATTTAAGATCAATAAAAACAAGCTGACCAATTGGCATGCAGTGATACTTCAAAATCGAATACAGTTACAGTTTCATAACTTTGAAAAAAAATGACCATATAATGCGGAAACATAATCAATGTAAATTAAGCAAATATTTTGGGCCTTTAACCTAATTATCTGTTAATAAATGGTGTTTAATGTTTATGGTTTTGAGTTACCAAACTAGAAAATTTGAATTAATTCCGAAGGACTGTGTGACACAGAAGACTGCATGTCTTAAAACGTGTTGTCACATGAATAAATTTCATTTTAAATTATATTTAAAAAGAAAACAGCCGATTTAAAGGGGTCCCATTTTGCTAATTTATAAAGGATTGACTTTTTTTTAGGTGTACTAGTACATTTATTCATGGTTGATGGTTTGAAAGACGTTCTTTTTTTATATAATTTACATTATTACAATGCCTTTCTCCCCAGCCTGGCACATACAGCATGGCTTGATTCAGGTTTCATAAAGGCCAGCACTCCAAAAAATGAAACATGTTGGGATTGGCTAGCTGTCCTATTGCGTTATGATTGGTGAACAGTCACTTACTTTAGTGTGTTTTGCAATTAGCTGATGTAGTTTGGTGATTACACTATGTAGCTAGTGTATGTGCTGGAAATCCAGCAGCTGTAATCTCCAATGCAGTGCAGCCAATCAGCCTTCATAGATCAACTAATTTGACCCCTCAAAAATGTGCATTTCTTTTTACTGACATCAGTAAACCCCAGGAACTTGATATGTGTTTATGCCCAAACATATACTCCACACTGACTAAAACATTCAAAACGTAAAAAGAATAATATGACCCATTTAACGTTCATAACATTGCATTTTCAGTCTATTTTGTTTTAATGCAGCATTTAAAAAACAAAAAACTCTTAGAGACTTCAAACATTTGAACAGCATCATAAACAGCATGCCAGTACACCAGAGATAATTAACTTATCTAAAATATTTTATATCACCGATAGATAAAAGAACAAAAACAAGCAGATGCCAGCGAAGGCAAGAAAACATTATAGATCAATTGCTACATTACTGAGGCTGAATGAATCAGTCATCCAATAACTCTCACAAAATGGACAATGACAGTGTAGAAAAAAAGAAAAACAACTGTAGAGTGCAATTACTTTAAGAATATTTACATTACCTTGTCAGCTTGGCAGGTCCCTAGTTCCTTTTCAGATTCAGCAGTGCCTTTCTTAATCTCATCCTTCTGTTTTTTGAGTTGATCCCTCTGTGTAGTCAGAGGACTGAGCTTCTTGTTCATCTCTTCTACTTTTGTCTTAGCTGACATGATGCCATCTTCCTTCAACTTCACCTGTTCGCCAGAAACAATGATGCGTGCTTTCAGGTTGCGGATGTTGAGCTCCTGCTGTACAGCTTGGTAAATTATAATGAGCAGTGCACATAAAGCCAGGAAAACCATTGCAGATATGGCTCTCATCCTGAGGTAATAAAAGTAAGAAGAGTGAGAAAGAGAAGACCAAAAGTGTTCCTCAGAGATAAAATGATTTTGTATTCTTTCTTCGTCACGTAGTTCTAATGACAGTCTATGCTGTTGACTTAAACTGAATCAACTACCCACTCTTCCTGAAAAGATTATGCTTAGAGCCAGAGACCGGTAAGCCTGCCATACCTGTACAACTGGATTTTTAAGTTTAACCAAACCAGTGTGTGGGAGGGAGAAAAAAACTCTACACTTCCTTGATAGTGTTGCTGTGATCCTTGACCAACTTTACAGCCTCTCCACCCACTTCTGTTTTAGCACAGCAAAATAGAAAAACAATAGAACGCAAATGACATTAGCATGGTTTATTTAACGGTTTGTGCCAATCAAACAATGTAACTGAATACAGTCCAACCTTATATTTCAATAAGACTACATAAAGGGGAATAGTGCTTTACAGGCGTGGCATTATAAAGCTGCAAAATTCGTGAATCATTACAAGGTGGTTAAACAGGATGGACCAGGATCCTCTTATTTGCATATCTAAACCAACACGTCTTTAAACTGCGTGTCGTTAGGGTATAGGAAACCCGTTTTTGCTAATGTTTCACATTGGCTCACCTGTTTCGTTGAGGTTTCATTACTCTACAGTAAAGATTTGACTCGCCAGATGTGAAAATGATTTTGTCTTTCATTGTACTGTTTTTAAATTTCAAGCGTGGCTAAATCTACTTTCTTAAATATCTGACAGCATCAAAAAAAAAAAAAAACCGGCGTGACCATGAGACGTGGTCGTAATGGATCGGTTAAACTACTGAACCAGACTGCACGAATGATCTTTAATCAACAACTCACGGGACCGAATCATTTAACAGGGAATGGTTTTGGTCAGATCCGAATCATAAGCTGCGAACGGATTGAGGGTCGTTGGGCTAGCTTTTTATTATATATATATATATATATATATATATATATATATATATATATATATATATATATATATATATATATATATATATATATATATATATATATATGCTAAGAATTAATTAAATAAAATTCTGATGTCTCCTTAGATTTTGCTTTTTTCAGACAAGTGGAAAAACAACAACCGTTAAACATTCGTACGTTTCATGAGCTAAATTTAGCTGGGCGATTCTTAAAACGAACGATTCAAAAGAACCGATTCATGGAAAGGATTCGGTCTTACGTCTCAAGATCTAGACGTCATTGTTAATATAGTATAGCCTACCAATGATTTCGCAAGGTAGGAGTGGCTTTGCACAGGTGGGTTGTGTTACCTGTAGCGTCATCTCCACTCTTTTCTAGCACTGCTTCTGTGAACAGGGAAATAGAGTTTAAAAAAACAGCAAACCAGGAAGAAAGCGAATTTAGTGGCATAAGGAATTACACAGTCTTGACCAACTGACAAAATAGTTGAACATCTAACGCTGTTAATACCAGAGATAATTAACAGCGTTTGCTTTACAATAATGTCGTTTTGTGGGAGGGCATAGTTTCTGCAACAGGTAACTGATCATTTGGACACCTGCATGAGAGAAATAGATTCTGAATCCCAACTACCTCTTGAGTCCGCAATCATGAAGTTTCCTGCCTTGCTTTTGGGGTTTGTCCTGATGTGTAGTCTGGGCATTGCTGGCTACATCCATACCAGGCGTAAGCAAGAGCTGCAACTGATTAAACAGGCATCATTTATAGATATTAAGTTCAGAGTGACCAGAGATGTTCTTGGAGAATACCAAGATCAGTTGATTCAGTTCAGCACACAAATGGACAAGACCAAGACAGAGGTGGATAATCTAACCAAACACCTGGACCAAGCAAAGACATCAGTAAATAAGAAAAAGGCTGACTTTGATAACTGTAAAGGAGACAAGGTGAGTTGAATGTGTAAGCTGTATTTTATTATTTCAACTATTCATTTAATTAAGATTGTTCCAATGTCTATTTATTGTAATTGCATAGAAAAATGCCTCTAGGTCTGTAACATGGTCTTTTTTTTTTTTTTTTTAGAAACGATTGACGGATGAAATTGCAGCTACAGTGTCAGAGGAAAAGCATATACAGGGTGAGTTTCCATGTATTCCATTTGTATTTTATTTCTTTCTTTACCAGGAATACAATGTGTTGTTTTTTTTAAAGAGATTTAACCAAGAGTATTATGAAGTTCACCTTGCATTAGCTCAGAATAATTTATTGCAAAGCACATGGCAAATACTGCCCACATAAGGCAATAAATGCAAGCCAGAAATTCTTGAATAAAAGCAAAGTAATTCAGTCTATTCAGTGAATACTGATAATACAATTTAAATGTACACTTTGCACTTTTATTTCATATGGTTGCTAAACGTTATGTAGTGAAACCAAGCAAACATAATAGAGTTAATGAATGTTATTTTATTATTTGTTTTTATTTATTATGTGTGTGGATTTGGGAAACCGCATTGCATTTTGCAACCTTCTATAACTATTAATAATAATTTAAAAGCTCAAAATATTGTGTTCAAATCTTATTTTTTTTCTATTTCCCAGATGAGTTTGTGAAAGTGAAGTCTCAATGGACAACAGAAATTGATTCCCTACAAAAGCAACTGGAGCAGGATAGCACACTTTGCAAGTACATTGACAAGGCATCTGAGGAGGGAAAGTGAGTGAATTTGTATAATAAAATAATTTAATATTGTACTCCTAGTATGTCAAGTTAGTTGTGGTTAAATTGTTGCAGAAAGTGTTGATTGGTTTTTAACAGCCATTCTCTGCAGTGTTATATGTAAAGGTGAAGGGTCAGGGGTTAAAGCATTGTTCAGGCTGGATATAATACTGTATTTGATTAAAAATTTTTGAATAGCATTTTAGGTTATGTATTTATAATGGTTTAGATTAAAATAAGAACTTTGAAGCATTTTATTAAAATACAAATACATAAGAAATTGATAAAGAGCAAAAATTGTATTAACATTGTTATTCGATAATTTTTCAAAGGAAACTGTGTAAAATAAAAGAACCACAAAATGCAGAGCCAAATCCTAAAGAACCAGAGGCAGAAAAACCTAAGGCAGAGGAAGCCAAAGCTGCACCAAAAGTGGACGAACCCAAAGCTGAACAACTAAATCCAGTGGAACCCAAAGTTGATCAACCAAAACCTGAAGACAAAATAGCACCTGAACATCCAAATGTTGCTGTGGAGTAAAGAAAAAATAAGTGAAAGGAGCATATTTTTTAGGGATTTAAAGAACAATACTACATCAGCGTCCCCTGAACAAATATTTAGGAAGATTAACTAAACTGGAACATCTTGCTTGGGTTGATCTTCAGCATTCCGGTTTCTCACCTGAGCACACCCAAACTTGGTCTGAGGTTTGGCTGATGACATCATACTCCTTTTTTTTCTGACAAATATATATTTATGAGCAAATTGTCTGCTTTCACAATTAAATTATGAAAATGAAAAGAAACATATTTATTTTACCAAAAAAAAATTTCTATCAAGTTTTTGTTAATTAAAAATCTGTCAGGTGTCTTTGCTTTCTTTGTGTTTGTCTTTTTATAATTTTGCTCTTTTTTTTTGTCCATTACAGTGTCATTTTAACCCTCCCTTAGGCTCACACATACATTCCCTTTTGTATTGACCAATGGGAAAGCTTTGACCCTAATACTGTCACTCCTAATCATCCTCACTCTGTTGCTCCAGTTATTGGCAAAAACAAGTGCAACCAATCAGATGCTTCACTGAGACAGAACGCAGATTGTGAAATTTTAAGAGCTGCTTACTCTTCGGTCTCCTTTATGATAGTTTGGGTTTTTGCTGAAATACTTTGATGTTAAAACAAAGTTAAACTTTGGTTGGACACTTTTTTTCTTGTATTCTTCAAAAAAATAAAAAATAAATAAATAAATAAATGTTTATTTTCCAGCAAATGCTTGCAGAGTAATTTAAATCTCCTAAAATCTTAAAAACAGTGTCTTGTCAACTGAATTTGTCAGGTTTTTCCCCCCACTAGTTTCATTGGTACGTAAAAGTAATGTTTTATTTATACATCTTACAATTTACAGCTGTCTTGAAATATTGTAATAATTATCACATAAAAATAATACATAGAAGTAAAAATTGTTCTACAAATATGCCACAGCATTTAATTATTGATAGTTAATCTTTTGAACCATCCATGGTGAAGGAAACCTTATAAAGAGATAGTTCACCCTAAATAAAAATGTCCATTTACGGTAGTATTTACTCACTTTTGTGTGGTTTATGGGCTTTTTTTAGCCAATAAGATCTTTTTAGGAGCATTTGGTAACTGGTAACCATTGGCATCAACAGAAGGGGAGAAAACATGCTATGGAAATATATTTTGACATTTTTATAAAAAAATCTTCTTTTGTGTATATCAGAATAATGAGTTGGTACAAGTGAAGGGAGAGTAAATGATGACGGAACTTTTGTTTTTGGTTGATCTCTTTAAAACAACTACTACAAATATAAATTCAAACTTCACAGTCACTAAAGCATTAAAACAACAGCATGCATGGTAGGGCACTCCAAACACCAACTGTAGGTTTTGGTGCAATCATACAAAACACACACACATATATTTTTTATATATATATATATATATATATATATATATATATATATATATATATATATATATATATATATATATATATATATATATATATATATATATATTTATTTGTTTGTTTTTGGTGCATTTAAACAAAACCAATTTATTAAACAGTAATATCCATTATATATATATATATATTTATATATATATATATATATATATATATATATATATATATATATATATATATATATACACACACAATCGAAGTCATATTTATTAGGCCCCCCTTTGAATTCTCTTCTGGATAAAGTCCTATTTACTTTATTTCAGCTAGAATAAAAGTAGTTTTTTATTTTTTTTTAAGTTTTAAATTTGAACTATTTAAAATTTTAAATTAGCCCCTTTAAGCTATTTATTTTTTCGATAGTCTACAGAACAAACCATCATTATACAATAACTTGCCTAATTATCCTTACCTGCCTAGTTAACCTAATTAACCTAGTTATGCCTTTAAATGTCATTTTAAGCTGTATAGAAGTGTCTTGAAAAATATCTAGTAAAATATTATTTACCGTCATCATGGCAAAGATAACAGAAATATGTTATTACAAATGAGTTATTAAAACTATTATGTTTAGAAATGTTGAAAAAAATCTTTTCTCCGTTAAACAGAAATTAGAGGAAAAAAATAAACGGGGGCTAATAATTCTGACTTCAACTGTATATTCAAATATCCTTGAAGATGTTTATTGTTTGTATTGTTTGGGTTTTTACCAAATTCTGGTTCAATTCCATGTCAACAGCTCCTTTAGAAATATTATTCCCCTAGTGTGTGTGTGTGTGTGTGTGTGTGTGTATATATATACACACAAACATACATACATACATAAATATTATATATATATATATATATATATATATATATATATATATATATATATATATATATATATATATATATATATATATATATATATATACATATATGACTGGCATCACATCTGTTCCTATGTTTGTGTGTTCATGTGTATCATGCTCTCTTTTTAGCTTTGTTTTTTTCACTTTATGTTTCACATTCTCTCTCTGTGTTCTCTCTTTGTTACCCCTCAGGCTCACAATTAGGGGAAACAATTAGTGTCTCTCTTCCGCCTCATGTCTTTCAGAAGGTCATCATGTATCGCTGTACTCAGACTCAGAGGGAGGGGGCAGAAAGCTGCTTCATTTCGGATTCTCTGATGACCCAATATATTATTTTGAGCTTGTCTTATATAACCTTTTAAAAGTGTTTAATGTGAAATTTAAGCAATGGAAAAACAAAACATAAAAAAATATATATATATATATATATATATATATATATATATATATATATAGTTAAAGTCAGAATTATTAGCCCCCCTGAAAAATTTTCATGAAACTTTTATAGAGCTTAAAGAGACAATCAAAGGCTTAACTAAGTTAATTAAGTTAACTAGGCAGGTTAAGGTAATTAGGCAAGTTATTGTATAATGATGGTTTGTTCTGTAGACTATCGAAAAAAAAATAGCTTAAAGGAGCTAATCGTTTTGACTTTAAATTGGCTTTCTAAAAATTTAAAACTGCTTTTATTCTAGCGGAAATTAAACAAATAAGACTTTCTCCAGAAGAAAAAACATTATCAGACATACTGTGAAAATTTGCTCTGTTAAACACATTTTGGGATATATACTTAAAAAAAAGAAAAAATTCAAATGGGGGCTAATAATTCTGACTTCAACTTTATATATATATATATATATATATATATATATATATATATATATATATATATATATATATATACATTTAGTAAAATGTAGAAAATTTTGATTTATAACTGCTGTTATGCTTTGCATCTCACTGGTCTTTTTCAATTTAAAAAGAAAACAAATAATGTTAATAATTAACAATAAAGAGAAAAGCAGCATTTAAATTTTATTCAAGACTTTTTATCTATCAGACTCCTGTTTATCATGTGAACTGAACAGATGGTTTTAATGGGAGGTTTGTGAAGAGCTTATAACTATGGTCACCTTGAGAACTTCTGTTAGCGTCAATGCCAATGAATGTCAAATTAGGAAGCAAAAGAGGCTAATGCTCAATGTTTAATAAATAAATAGCCATTTACTTGATGAAATGATGTAATATTTTACAATGTTTGCAGTCTTAAAAAAAGCTTTCTATTTGACTTCTTAAACTGTAATGTATTCTTGATATGGCAAAGCAGAAAAGTTGCACTTATTATTTGGTTTTATAACACTTTACAATTAGGTTCCATTATTAAAATTAATGTATTTACTAACATGAACAAAACATTTATTACATTATTTATTGATCTTTGTAAACATTAGTTAATGAAAATAAAGTTGCTTATAGTTACAGTAGTTAATTTTAACTCATGTTAAAGCATAACTTTAGATTTCAATAATGTAGTAAATGTTGAACCATGTTTAATAAATGCTGTACAATTATTGTTAAGAATTATTTCATGTAAATGAATACATTAACTAACGAAACATTATTGTAAATTGTGACCAATCATTCTAATTTGATGCACAGTTTAAATTATAATTATTAGTTTTAATTATTTTTATCATCATCATCATCATCATCATCATCAGTTATTATGCATAACTCATTAATGGTAACTGTATTTGGTTAAACTGTAACTTTTATCTGTCTTGCCATTTAAAAACTATTTTGATAGACGTCCAAACTTATTTTGTATGTGGGAGCTGTGACTGACCCCTCCGCTGCCCTCTGTGTGAAAGTATGTGTGAAAACCCATCTATTGATCAGCCTAATGCAGCAGGAAGAGCCAGCGGCAAGGTGATCAATGCACACTTAATTAACCCTACTGAGTTGGATTTACAAAGAGTGCTAAACTTTGATCAGGGGTGTATAAATACAACCATCCAGCTCAGACTTCATATCCAATCATAGATTGCATGTTTCTGACAATCTGACCGACATGACAGGCTTTTACACACAAATAGCTAAGCTGCACACCTTCAAAGCAAACATTACAGATCTGAATGATATCATGGATGGACTCCTGAAACGGTGAGTATATTATGTAAGTGTATGTTAATATAAAAGCCTTAGGATAAGTGTGTGTGTGTGTGTAGGAAGTGATTGTTTATTGTATAACTTTATTTTTTGCTCAGATTGTGAAGGCAAAAATATCATCTAGGCTAAAACTTGATTTAAGTATGATGATATCATCATAGTAGTAAAATTCTAATAATATAAAAAATAACATAATACATACTGTAATGTAAGTAATTTAAAAAGTGCTAGGTATAAAGGCAAAGCCTAATTTATTTAAAAAATAAATGAATAAACGCATAGGATATAGAACCATCAACTGACAATTTTTAATAATGTATGCAATTAATCAAGCCCCTTAATCAAATCTGGAAAAAAAATCCAAATAAAATCCAAATCCAAATAGTAAAATAATGACGTCATTTGCAATAGCTCTGTATAAAAACAAAAAAGGTCATTTTTGTTCCTTTCTTATATTTATTGTATATTATCTTAAATGCTGTTTAAAATCTCTGTGCTCTTTCAGACTTTGTAGAAGCTGATGGTGGAGTTTCAGATATGTTACAGACTATGTGATATGTTTGATATTCGGTTGCTTTCCTTATATCATGTCAACTAAATATCAGACATATTCCTACAGACTGTAACACAAATCTTCACATCTGTGGCCCCTCTTCATTCATCATGTTGGTTCATCAGGTTTTTATTTTTTATTTTTTGAAAATATATTTCTTGATTGTTTCGTTTTTTGTTTTCTTGCATTCTAGCTAGAAAACATTATCTTATACATTTTTGAACACGGATAACTTAAATAGTGAAGTAAAGTACTATTTATTTATTTCTTTTTAATTTAACAATGCCTTTTCAGAATTGTACTTGCTGTTTCTTTGTAGTTTTTCTTTTGTGAAATTTAGTAGCAGTTCCTTAGTAAAATGTTTCTAGTTCAAATGTTTTTCCATTGTAATTTATTATTTAAACTGTATTATGATAATTATGTATGAAACCTGAACAATTATGTCACTCTTATGCAATGTAAGTTACATTTAAACAGACGTTTCAGTAGATTCTTTTTTTTTTTTTTTGCTGTCAATTTAATAATCTAACATAACTGAATGTTACACCAGCATTCTGCTGAATATATACCCCAAATGGAAATATTGGGTTTTTATCCTTTTGTAGTTTGTTCAAGTTTCTTTTATCATTTTCCTGTTCATTCATGTAAAGCCATCTTGACAATGTATTTTGTATAAAGGACTATAGAAATAAGTGACTTGACTACCCCATGCCTAATTTTCATGAATATTGAAAGTTCATGAAGGTATGATCAATGCCAATAAAGAATGTTTATTTTTAGACCAGTATTGTACAATAAGCCCTAAACAGCCAGTCTTGAATTTGATGCCCTTAACACCATTGAACTATTTCTATATAACTATATAGACTACATCTATCAGCTGCTAGAGACATATTTATTTCAGATTTCAGTGGTCAACAAAGTATTAAATAAAACATGTGACAGTTGCTGGAATATACAGTTGAAGTCAGCATTATTTGCCCCCCTTTGTTTTTTTTTTCTTTTTTAAATGTTTCCCAAATGATGTTTAACAGAGCAAGGAAATTTTACAGTATGTCTGATACAATTTTTTCTTCTGGAGAAAGTCTTATTTGTTTTATTCTGCTAGAATAAAAGCAGTTTAAAATGAAAAAAAAAAAAAAACATTTTAAGGTCATTATTATTAGCCACTTTAAGCTATATATTTTTTCGATAGTCTACAGAACAATCCATTGTTATACAATAACTTGCCTAAATACCCTAACCTGCCTAGTTAACCTAATTAACCTAGTTAAGCCTTTAAATGTCACTTAAGTGTCTTGAAAAATATCTGACTTCAACTGTATTTAAACACAAACAACTTGCATTAAAGACAGATTTGTTTAGTAATATATTGCATGTTCATTACAATCATCTTAAGGGCTGTTGATGTTATTTCTGAATAAAATGACAATAAGATGAACGAAAATGTGATAGTATGCATTTCAATTCTTTTTTTGTGAATATTTTTGTAGAGAGGTTTGAAAAGACAGATAAATAAAAATACATAATAAATGAATAAAGAAAGAAAATAATTAAGGACAACTAAAGAGATTATTTACAAATTAAATGTGTTTAATCTTTTTCTTGTTATGTCCAATTTGATTGCAAACCAGTTGCATTTAAATAAATGCAAACGCAAATAATATAAATAAATTAAAATATACACTAGTAAGATTTCTATGGAAACCAATTAAATTAAAAACCTTGTAAATTAATTTTTCCTTAATTTCCCTGAATGTAATATGCACAAAAATAACAAGAATGTGCCCAATAAAATAAATAAAGAAAACACTGGCTTAGAATTTAAATTAACATGTAACATGACATAAAAATCATATGTGACATGGTAGAGTTGTTGGTCTACTCATAGGATTAAATTAGTGCACATAAAAGACAAAAATTGCTTAATAATATTCCATTTTCATTAAAACAGTCTATTCAGGGCTATTCAACTTTATTTCTGCATCAATTTGCTAAATATTAAGTAAATAAAGAATTATTTGTTTACATATTTATTGTTGTCAACATTCCACCTAGCAGGAAACTGTCTGAGCGGCACAGTATCTAAGTGGAAACCACTGGAAAACAATATAAAAACTATAACTACAGAAAACTTCATGCAATAAATAGGTCAACATAAGACTTTTATTTGCTTTAATCAAGTCCTTAATTTTCTTTCTAGCCCTTACACACTCTTTTAGACTTTAAAAAGAAAATGTGTTGTTGTTTATGCTGACTATAAAAATATTATGAAATATTTAACCAAAATGTATGGTCTACCCCTGACCCTAAACATAACCACAGAAACCTTTGCAAAACTACATTTAACAAAACAATATTCAAAGTCTTAAAACATGGAATATTTTATAGTGACCTATTGTGATTTTCTGTAACTAAATTCTCTAAATGATTATACATGAAATTGTGAAGACATAATCAATAGTTTACACATTGTATGCTGATTATCATCCCTTTTACTCTGTTACTGACCAGAGGTGGAGAGTGTACATTTAACACCAAAGGTACCAATTATCAATGTGTAAATGCATTTGTTTTAAATTATATATACCCTTCTTCATTAACATATGCTATGTTTAAATACATGAATTATTAGACAAGCTCCCGGTTTCACAAACAAGGTTTAAGGCTAGTCAAGATTAAATTGCATGTCTGAGCTGTCTCAGGTCAAAATAACTTGTGGTGAGATGTCTTAAAGGGCACCTATGGTAAAAAAATCTACTTTTCAAGCTGTTTGGACAGACATATGTGCATGTATGGTGTATAGACTGTCATATTGGGGTTATATAAGCACACCCAGTGCTTTTTTTTCAATTTAACAACATAAAAAAACGGTGGACCAATTGGAGCTGTTTTCAAATCGACCGCAACTTTACGTAGGAGCGGTCCCCCCGCCCACCAATATTGATTGACAGGCGCGTCATCATATCCTCAATTTGTTGATTCACGTCCGCCATTTTCAGCGTGAGTCAAAGCAATATCACTAAAGGAACACCCTAGCTCTATTTTTAGATGCAAGGCTCATTGGGCTCAACACAAGATCAATATTCTCCACATTATCGCTCTAATCAGAATTATTGGTTGTATCTTTAGGTAGGTTTGCAAACATGTGTACTTCTCATTGAGTCTACCTTATACTTCAGTCGTTTGCATTTCTCGCGATCCCAGAAGCTCCCTGTGATCTTAACTAGCATGCGTTTTAGAATTATAAACATAGGTTTCTATCAGGGTACACTCAAGTCGACGGCTGGGCGCCGCAGACCACTGCAGAAACCTATGTTTAGAATTCAAAAATGCGTGGCGTGACGATTCGGGACACTTCATGCTTCTGATGCGCCACAGAGAGTGTCTGGTGTGCCGTGTCGCTGCTTCGAGCGGCGCATCCGGTGCCTCAATCAAAGTTAATTCAGTGTGCGTGGTTATTAGTTTCTGTGTACAAGCTCAGCACTTGAAACTAGCACACAGTTGGCTGTAAAACTGTACAAAGACACAAATGATTTTGTACTCTCTGCTTGGTCTGTGTCAGAGTCGTACATGTACGACTGAATGGTGATCCTCTCTCTCCTTCTCCTTCTCTGAGACTCTGTTGCAAACGCAGAGCGGGTGAGCTCATGGCCCCGCCCCCTTGTTACATTGGCGGGAAGCCAAAACTAATTTACATGTAAAGCAACACACCCATAAATCAGCGAACTGTGGACACGCCCCCAACATGACACTTTTTGACACATTATAATAAAAAAATCTGAATTGTGTTTTAAACTGAACCTAAACTGGCACACTCAGAAGAACCATAATATTAATATTAAATCATAAAAAAAAGAGGTAAACTATGTGCCCTTTAAAATTCGTCAGTGTCATTTGTGCCCACCAGTAATATATTTTTCTAAGGCCATTTTTATAAATATGGCTTAAGTAACCTAATTTAACTAAGGCTTAGTCCTGGCTTAATCTAAGCCCTGTTTGTGAAACTGGGCCTTAGTGTTATTTTTAGGCACCTGTGAATATTAAGGACAGAATTTTGGTGTTGCCGAAAGCTGGATTACAAAAGACTGCCATCAATGTGTGTATGGAGCCCTTTGGGGTTGGCTGTGATAAGAGTCAATCATAAACTTCCTTGTCTTTACGGCAAATGGAGCAGAATAAAAAGTGATATTGGGGTCTGACAAAGAATTGCTGTTCTAAATGGAATTTTCAATTTGACCAATTCAGGTTTGTTGCATTTATTTTGGGGGGAATTGAAAAGGATGCAATATTATGTCATTATGTCTGTCAACAGTAACAGTTTAGTGTTTAAAACATTAAGTCTATGTCAATAAGGAGTGTCAATAATATTACTACAACTTGATCTGTTTAAATAAAAGTTGCTATGCCAGTTCTTTGAGACTTTCCTGGCAGCGAGCAGGTCACTTGTACCTTTTAGCCTAGAGGTGCTCAACCCTGTTCTTGACGATCTAACAGATTTCAGCTCCAACCTTGACAAACACACCTGGGCCAATTAATTTGGACCTGAACAGCACTTGATAATTACAGACATGGGTTGCAACTAATATGGGTTGCAACTGAAATCTGCAGGTAGGTAGTTCTCCATGAACAGAGTTGGTTACCTCTGTTTTAGCAAATCAGATGAGAGCTCTGAGAGAGCTGTAATGGGGTATTTGCACAAGGACTTTTAGGGCTTACTCACATTATGCTATCCGAACAGTGCCCGGGCGCGTTTCCCAGTTCGTTTGAAAAGTATGAGTGCTCCGAATTGGGCTTAGGCACGGTTCAATTAGCTGGGCCTGGCCCGGTTGAAAGATGTGTGCCAGAGTGCAGTTTGGTTGGGCTTTGGTGCTTGCAGTGGGAGTCAGAGCGCCTGAGCCAGAAACTGAAGATGCAACGTCACTTTTAAGTGACTGTTTCATATGGATTTATTATTCATTCTTATTTTTCAATGATGCCAAATGTCATAGTTTATTAAAGACAAAAACCCCTCGCTGCACGACAGCTGCACCTGCAGCTAGCCTATAACTTATAAACATCAAAAGTTGTGGATCTGTTCAGCTAAATATTTGACTGTGTGTCACTGCATCCAAAACGACTAAAAATAATGCAAAACAATATAACTAAAGCAATCACCACTGTACTGAGCGAGAGCGCTTCCCTTCCTGTTATACTGAATAGTTGAATCATCGATGATGTAATCGTTCTCAGGCTCAGATGCAATGTGAGTGCAGGCCGTCAGGGGAGAGGGGACAACCACGCAACTGTGCCTAGTGAGAGTACACCTTTAATTTCAGTCAGCCAGCCCCAGGGCTTCCGGTGAAATGTCATCTCATACAAAATCACTGCGTTTAAGATCTAATTTTCTTTAAAAAACAGTGATCTTCACTGCCTGATATAAAGTGTGTATCAAACCAAACAAGAAGCACTGCATTAAATTCTATTTTTCCGTGCTATGTCTTTAAAATTTGGAAATAAATTTTACCCCAGTATTTTCAATGGAGTTTCTAAGCTTGCCTGCTGCTAATGACGATGCCTGCATTTACTTTTTTTTTGTCTTTTTTTATGCTTAAAACAACCAAATGGATGCTTAAATCTATTTAAATGATTATATTTTAATTACAGGTATGGAGAAGAAAGCCAGAGAACAAGCTGATCAGTGTGAGTCTCTTCAATTGAATAATAAAAAAAAAAAACTCCAGCCCTACCTCATAGTTTTTCCCTGACTGTTATACTAATTGTTATGATGTGTACAAGTGTGTTTTTTAAACGTAATTGAGGACGTTTATTTGAACATGGAATTTATTTTGTTTTCTTTAGTGATGGCTTTGGAAGAACAAAAATAAAATCTGAGCCGAGAACTAAACTCACTCAAACACACACACAACTGTCACGATCACCAGTGATTTACTACCTGAGATGACAATGTTCAATGTTCATGCTGGTGAACATTGCCAACAACACACAGTTGCCAGACTGTATGCTTATAGACTTTTTCAATTACAGGTTAAACGAGCCGCTGAAAAGCATACTCGTTTAATCTGCCAGTGACCCAAATGGCCTGAGTCTGCTCCTGTCATGGTTCCTGTCTTTGTTCCTGTTCCCGGTCCTGAAAAGCCATCACCTGAGCCAACCGGGAAAACCATCCTCCAGAGCTGCCAGATCCTCCAACGCCACCGCCAATGCTATCAGAGCCACTGTCATCAGAGCTGCTAGAGCTACTGCCACCAGAGCTGCCGCTGCTGCCAGAGACACTACTGCCAGTGCTACCAGTACTACCAGAGCCGCTGTCATCAGAGCTGCCGCTGCCAGAGCCGCCGCTGCCAGAGCCACCAGAGTCGACGCCACCAGAGCTGCCAGAGTCAGCGCTGCAGCCACCAGAGCTGCCAGAGTCAACGCTGCCACCAGATCCTCTTGAATTCCTCGAATGGCGGGCACCAGATTCTTTTGAATTCCCAGAATGGTGGGCGCCAAATCCTCTTGAGTTTCCTGAATGAGTTTCCAGATCCTCTTGAGTTTTCTGGATGGCAGGTGCCATATCCTCTTGAATCCCTCGAATGGCAGGCGCCAAATCCCTCTGAATCCCTTGAATGGTGGGCACTAGAGTCCTTTGAAGTCCTCAAATGGCAGGCACCAGATCCCCTTGAACTCCTTAAATGTCTGGCGCCAGATTCCCTTGATTCCCAGGAATGGCCAGAGCCACCACCTGAGTTCCACCAATGGCCAGAGTCGCCACCTCAGTTCCACGAATGGCTGCCAGAGCCGTGTGACTTACCAGAGCCGCTAGAGCCATGTGACTTCTCAATGCTCCCTGAACCCAATTCTCTTGACCCAATTCAATTTAGTTCACCTTAATTTATATAGCACTTTTACAATGTAGATTGTGTCAAAGCAGCTTCACATAGATGATCATAGTAACTTGAAACAGCGTCAGTTCAGTTTTCAGTGTTTAGGTTCAGTTTAGCTCAGTTCAGTGTGGTTTAATAATCACTACTCAGAGTCTAAACACTAAAGAGCAAATCCATCGATGCACAGCTCTAAAGATCCTGAACCATGCAAGCCAGTGACAACAGCGCTGAGGAAAAGACTTCACCAATTGGGCAGCCAGCAAACAGAGCATTACAGTAATCCAGCCTAGAAGTCATAAAAGCATAGACTAGATTTTCTGCATCTGAGATAGATAGCATACTTCGTAACTTAGCGATATTTCTCAAATGAAAGAAGGCAGTTTTTGTGACATGGGACATATGATTTTCAAAAGATAAATTGCTGGTAAATATGACACCCAGATCTTTTATAGCAGAGCTAACGTCAACGTTAACAAGGAATCCATCGATGTTATGACACACAGATCTTTTATAGTAGAGCCAACATTAACATTAACAAGGAATCCATCGATTCTTTCATTGGCTCTCGGCGAAGGCAGTCACACTTTTTCCCTCTCCGTCCCATATCTCTCCTTGCTAGCTCCTCTTGTCTTTGTCTTATTCTATCTATGAGGCTCTCCATGCCCTGCCATCCAAACGAATAAGGAACTATGGATTTGATCAACTGGTCTCTGAATGCGATTGACACCATCTTCTCGATGAGAAGTTTGGGCTTGGGAGAGCCCACTTGTCCTGCGGGGACGTTTGCAGCTGGATACGTGATGGACGGGTGGGGGAAGTGGCGCGTCCTGTGCCTGGCTGCTCTGTCTCTGGAGGATATTGAAGATATTTACCTATTCTGAACTTTGATAACAGGGTTTCTGCTGATGGGTTTATGTGGGGCCCTGGCGTATCGACGATTGATGAAAACGATCAGTGCTGCTCAAAACCCCACCAGGCTGGCCAGCTTGATTGAAACGCTGATGGGCAGGCTTGCTAATAATCAGACTGCAATATTAGATCACAAATTGGAAAACATCGGGGTGAAATTAGCAGCTTTGCAACAAGATTTGGCCAGATCTGGAGACAAGTGATGGACATTAAATATCTGTGAAATTGGCAGATATTGACCTAAAGTTGAAGTATCTTTCTACTCTTTCAGCTTCCCTGTGTTTTCTTTTCTCCTGCCAGACGGCCTCGGCTGGAGAAAAACAACTCCCGGATAGCAAGTGAAGAAGATTTTTATTTACTAAACCTATATGAAGACACATTTAATTGGGTGAGTGGAGGAGCCTACCTATCTGCCATTATATGTCTTTGAAAACAGGTGATAGGTTAAGGCAAAGGGGTCATAAAAGAGCATGAGAGAGGACTTGGGGATGCTTGTTGAACCAGTTAACAGCTGTGAAAACACAAAGGTGGGAGGAAGCAAGGATAAAGGGGATAGCAAATTTGAGGGACACTGGATTTGTCCAGGGGAGAGACTGAGATGGGTCTGCTCCAGGCTGTCTCTGCTTTATTGGGAAATATTGAAATAAAGTATATTCTTCTGATATTCATAACCCCAGTCTGAGCTTGATTCAGTAAGAGGATAGCCAGAAACCACATCACAAGATAAGGAGACGCTCTGAAATTCCTGCTCCCTGTCAAGGACACCTGTTGGACTCTACAGGCTTACACACACACACACACACACACACACACACACACACACGCACACACACACACACACACACACACACACACACACACACAGCACTAATAGACAATCTCTCCCTACACCCTCATCCAACGCCTTCGTGTGCTTTCACCCACTAGAGGGGGTATGCGGGTCTGTGACCAGCGTCTCCATGGCTGCAGGACCAGATGGCTGCCCGCCCTCACCAGACTATATCCACACCCCCTGTTCCCATCCCCTGTGGCAATGTTGTGTCTTGACTGTGTGTTTTTGTGGTAGATTGCTGGGGCTTTTCTTTTCTCCCTCGTCTCACTTTGCTCTAATTCAAGAGCAAGGTGAGAGGGAGTTTTTTTGCCTCTCTCTCCTAAAATGTATCTTATTTCCTGTTTTTAATGCTACCTCCTGTGACCTGTCTTCCACCGGAAATTGTGATGTTTGTGTACGGTCAGGGGGGTTCAATTTCACAATACAAAAGCGTATGTGACAAATAAAGGCCTGATTTGATTTGAAATGTTCACAGTATGTCTAATAATATTTTTTTCTTTTGGAGAAAGTCGTATTTATTTTATTTTGGCTAAAATAAAAGCAGTTTTGAATTTTTTAAAACCATTTTAGGTACAAAATTATTGGCCCCTTTGGGCTATATATTTTTCGATAGTCTACAGAACAAACCATCATTATACAATAACTTGCCTAATTACCCTAACCTGCCTAGTTAACCTAATTAACCTAGTTAAGCCTTTAAATGTCACTTTAAGCTGTATAGAAGTGTCTTGAAGAATATCTATATTATTTACTGTCATCATGGCAAAGATAAGATAAATCAGTTATTAGAAATGAGTTATTAAAACTATTATGATTAGAAACTTGTTGAAAAAGTCTGCTCTCCGTTAAACAGAAATTAGGGAAAAAAATAAAAAGGGGGCTAATAATTCTGACCTCAACTGTATGTATGTATATGTATATATATATATATATATATATATATATATATATATATATATACACACACTATGAAAAGTAACTAGTAACTATTTACTTGAGTAATTTTTTCATCAGATACTTTTTTATTTTTACTCAAGTAACCTTTAAGATTGTTACTTTTACTTAAGTAAAAATTTACGCAAGCACTTGTACTTTTACTTGAGTATAGATTTTGGATACTCTACCCACCTCTGACTGTGATGAGCCCTGAAACCTGACTGGAACACTTCAAAAACATTAACTACGTTTACATGGACACCAATAATTCAATTTTAATGCAATTAAGACAATACTCTGATTAAGAGTTAACCATGTAAACAGCGATTTTGATTAATTTAATCAGATTAAGGTCATAATCGAACCAAAGAGAAATCGAATTAAGACGTGGAGTATGCCGATTTTAGTCGCATTATTGAAGTGCATTACAGACATGTAAACACCTTAATCGAATTATTACCGTCATGTAGGACTTTTCGCAGCATTTTGCGATAGGAAAGTCCACACACACACGCACGCACGCACGCGGCTGTTTGACACTCTTTGCACCTACCCACCTGCGTTTATGAAATGCAAAAAAAAAAAAATTTTCCATGTGGTAAAAACTTTGATTAAAACAACACTTCCAGCAGTTCATACTCATCCAATATCTCGTTTGTCACGAAGGGCGAGCATGAAATGTTCGTGAATAAAAATGAAAGTGCCAAACTGCAGTTCAAGTCGGCAAATTAAAAATAAAACACCCGAAATTACATGAAACTCCGGAAGCAATGCGGATTGCGCTGTGACGCAATGACGTTAATCGAATTATGTGCTATAAAAACGGGATCATGAAAGAAACATTTAAAAAGCAACTCATGTAAACACCTTAGTCTTATTATTCTCTTAATTAAAGTAAATAATTCGATTACTGATGTCCATGTAAACATAGTCACTGTTCGTCTGCAGAAAGGAGCATAATTGGGCAGAAACAACTTTTTCTAGTATTTTAGACATAAATGGAAGATTTGAAATAGGCCTATAATTAGCTAAGTTGTTGGGGTCCAGTTGTGGTTTTTTAATAATAGGCTTAACAACAGCTAGCTTGTAAGGATTTTGGACATGGCCTAAAGAGAGGTGTTGATAACGTTAAGAAGAGGTTGTCCTATCAGGTAGTAATTCTTTCAGTATTTATTTTTTTATTTTTTGTTGGAATTGGGTCTAACATACACAGAGCTGGTTTAGAACTATTTATAACTTTATCTAACTCTTCCTGTTCTATAATTTTGAAGCACTGTAAGTTATTTTGATTCAGTGGAACGTTTACTGGATGTGAAGTGTAAGGCGGTGCCTTATAAAACTTTAACATATTCTATTTTCTATCTAAAGCCTTCTACCCACTGGGGTAAAGTAATGCCAGTGTCTCCTGATCCCAGACCCATTCCCTGCAGTTTTTTTTTTTTTTTTGGTATTTGTAATCTACCCTCTTTTAGTTTACCCAATTACATTTCAGCACCACTTTACCTTGGTGAAAAACAGCATATTTCATTTCAGTCTTGAAGGCTGCATCAGTGTGTGGGCATGGCCAAAAATGTGAATTCTGAAGGACAGCAGCAGCCTTTAAAATGAGAGAGATTCATTATAAAAATCCACATGAGGTGGTTTTTAATTGGCAAATAATGTAAATATTGTATATATAAACTTTAGCTGAACAGGTTATATTGTAACACCATGTCCTAACAACAAACGCCACGACACGGCAGAAACAATTAAATACCAGAGCCAGACATTAAAGCAAATTTTGTATTTCATTTGGAAAACAAGATCCCAGAGTCTGGAGGAAGAGTGGAGAGACACAAAAGTCAAGCTGCTTAATGTCCAGTGTGAAGTTTTCACAGTCAGTGATGGTTTGGAGAGCCATGTCATATATGCTGGTGTGGGTCCATTGTCTTTTATCAAGTCCACAGTCAACACAGCTCTATACCAGGATGTTTTAGAGCACTTCATGCTCTCAATTTCCAACAAGCTTTTTGGAGAGGATGATTTTATTTTAAAGCAGGACTTGGCACCTGCACACAGTGCCAAAGATACCAGTACCTGGTTTATGGACTATGGTATCCCTGTTATTAATTGGCCAGGAAACTGACTGAAAACACCCCCTGTTAAACCCCATTGATAATCTATGAGCTATTGTCAAGAGGAAGATGAGGGAACAGAGACCCCAAAATGCAGACGAGCTAAAGGCCGATATCAAAGCAACTTGGGCTACCATAACAACTCAACTGTGTCAAAAGCCGATCGCCTCCATGCCATGTCGCCTTGATGCTGTAATTAGTGCGAAAAGGAGGCCTAACAAAGTACTGAGGACATAAAACAGTACATTAACACACTTTTCAGTAGGCCAACGTGTGTTTAAGATGCTTTTTCATTGGTCACATGAAATACTGAATTTGGGATTTTTTCATTTTTAATCCATAATTATTAAACAAAGGATTGAAATATTTCACTTTGTGTGTAGTGAACTAATATTACACATAAGTTTCACTTTTTGAAACAAATTATTGAAATAAATGGACTTTGCCTCAATATTCATTTTTTTTGCACATACCTGTACATTACAACATCAATGGTGTAAAAAGAACCATTATGAAATTGAAAAAATTCACATAAACCTTTCATCGGAAGTTCATCATTGGCTGAAGAACACTAGCTGTGCATACAGCCCATTGAGGTGCTCTTCTATCCAAACTTTTGCACAGTCTGGTCATCTCCAGCATGGCGAACAGAGATAATGAGGCCCCGTTTACACTAATACGTTTTCATTTCAAAATGGTATTTTAGAACAAAAATGATCCATGTCCACACTGGCATTTCATCTAGCTTTTCTGAAAAGTTCTCCGTCCACACTACGCCACTGAAAACGCATATCTCGTGACCACACACATTCTAGCATGCGCTGCAGCGTATGCCCTCGCCTGAGCTCCAGGCCGTCAGCAGGTGCTTTGAGCACACCTCCTCAAATGAGAGCAGTGCGCGTCGGACAGTTCACCAAGGATGCTCTACTGTATTTCATCTCACTATAGTTGTTAAACGTGATATTTAATTCATCTTGTCTCTATCTAAGGACTCTTTGGTCTTTTTAATCTATTACTTGTTCTCAGATAACGTGCTTTGCTGAGCAAAAAGATAAGTTCATATATTAATTTATGTAACCACGAACACTGATTCTGCACATTCGACTAATTGCTTGCATATATTGTATAAAATTATTGTATGTTATACTTTTATAATGGCCATTATCGATAATTAAAACTGATATTCAGCAAAAGAGAGGGTATGTTTTGCATTTTCAATGAAAATGAAAGGAGGCAGTTATTTTATAGGCTCCGCTTTGTTATAAATATGCATACAGTGAAGATGACATTCATATGTAGCTACACGATGCCTTAGTAACATTTTTAGTGCCTGTTAAGTTAATATCAAAATGAAAATAGGCAGTTCCATATATCATGTTTTCATTTTATTAAGATAGTGAAACAATGTAGCCAGGGATGTGAATAAAGTTATAAAGTACACTGTTCCCTTTAGAGATTTACCTGACGTGGCTTCAGGAGTTTGTTTTCCATATCAAGCTTGCAAAGTCTGAACTTACATGAAAAGGATGCAAGACTGAACTTTGTGTATTAGCCTAATATTGTGAAAAAAGCCCCAATCAGACACGCTAATTTCTGCAGCCACGCCTATGTTTTCAGATGTCTCCATTTTCCGCCATCCACACTGACACAGAGCGTTTTAAAACGAAAATGGCCTCTTCAGCATTTTTAAAAAGCTCTGTTTTTAGTGCTCGAAAACTCCAAGGCAGTGTGGACGGAAGGCATAACCATAGCAAAACTTATGCGTTTTAAAACTAAAAGCTATTAGTGTAATTGGGGCCAGAGACGCCCAGGGTTCTAAGCCAAATATTACATTTCACTGACTAAAAGTCTTAATTTACATCTATTAAACCTAAACAGGCTGTTGTTGTGCATATATATTATTAAAATGTCAAATAAAAACGACATTAAAACGGTGATCTTTTTGCAATCTTTTCCAACTCAATTCAGAACATGTTTGATAGACTATAGATATTAAATCAGAATAATCACTGCTCTCATAACATGTCCTCCAACCGCATCATCAAAAAGAGGAGCTGAGAAGCATTGCATCAGTTTTAATAAATAATTATAATTTTAACAAGCTTAATAAAATTCTGCTTTAAAAAAAAAAAAATAAAAAAAAAATATATATATAAACATTATTATTATTATTATTATTTTAATTAGCACATTTAACATTATTCCTGTGTGCATGTGTGATTACATCAGGCTCTTGACACAAAGGTACTACATTATCTGTATCTCAATTAACCAAAATGCTTAAACATAATAAATTGTGTGTTTTTTTAAATAATAATAATAATAATAATAATAATAATAATAATAATAAGTTAAATTGTTCTCTGATAATATGTCTGAAATCTACATATGGCTGTAGACTGGTATATGGCTTAGAATGTTAAAAAATCTCCAGAAACAATTCCATATGCTTATTTATTACTCCATAGCATACCCCTTTACCCAGAAGGTCCATATTGTCCATATTTGGGTTGGTCATAATTATTAAGAGCTCTGCTCTGATGTGCAGCTCTCACAGACACGTACTAAAAACATAAAGCATTATGTACGCTGAACAAGGGCTATATAATAATGCTTAATTTGTCAAAAAAAGTATTTTAATAAACAAAGTACATGCATAGTTAAATATTTTTTACTCAAGGAGTGGAGGTTTATTTTACCTACAGATACATTGAGCGGTCTAATTTAAACCCATCATTAACCTATTTTGCTCACAAGATTTGTTGTGGATAAATGTTAAATTATAATTAACTTAACAAAAGGTAAAGATGTATTGTGTTGTATTTTAAGCTGCATAAACAGATGATAGTATGAGCTAAGTGATACGACACGATTCAGCAGTCAACATTGTTTGTTTGTTGAAACATATGCATCAAATTTCACAATAGACATGCTAAATTAACAAAAGATACAATTAAACATATTGTATGCCACTGGGTGAAGCTGATTAAATGTATAATATGTAAACCCTGCATTTTTTTAAATTATCTCAATCTGGGTAATTGAGATGCACTGGTCAATGTTTGCATACATACAAGAAATGACCTACCGACCAATTGTGGCATGCAACCAGACGTGGCATAAGGTGACGTGACCAGTGATATAACCCTACTTTTTACTTTTGAATAATTTAACCTATAAATAAATAAAAAAAGGGAAATTATCATGACAAAAATAATGTATTTTTAAGATAATCATTTATTATTATTATTATTATTTTTTTTTACTTTGGTTCAATATCAATTCCAAAAATAATAAAAAAAATTAATACATTGTTGAAGGGTTATATTGATATGAGTTAAGCCAACAATGTAGCCTACTGTGTGGATCGAATCAAATGTGTATTTCATTCTTATCTTGATCTGGTGCCAGGAGCAGATCTCTTTCGGTTCCCTTTACCCTGTCGAGCATGTGGTGAAATCTGATAGTAGTAGATGGACTAATATGCAATAAACATGCACATAAACTGAAGGTGATGAATTCGGTAAGGACAAAAAAGATCGACATTTGTTTTCTTAAAAACTTTAGGGGAAACAGAAGAATGCAAACTCAAAGTATTAAGCTACTGTAGGTGTATTTTTGCCCCGAAGTCATATGATGAGCCTGGGTAATCACGTGTCAATGTTCAAGTTTCAGGAAAGTTTTCATTTCTCGTCAGAGAAACACCGCCCATCGCCCGCCTCTTTTCTTTAATGGTTGGTTCTTACTGAGCATTTTTCTTTTCGATAGGTCCAAACTTATGTCACTCCGCTACTATAGCTCTAACCACGCCTTCCTCTTTAACCTGGTTTAAAGCGTCTATAGTTTAAAGTAATTGATATCGTTTTCAAAGCGAAGGACTTGTATTTAATGAACATGAACACATAGATGGGATTTCCGAGCCAAAATATTTAAAGGTGAGTTGATAAAGTAGTTATATTCGTCTTGTGGTTCAATGTTTCCCGTTAAAAGTCAGTAGACGTTCAAGGTGTTTGCCGACGTCACGCAGTTTTTTTGACTTTCTGATTAGTATAATGGTTTATTCTTGTGTTTTCTATTTATACTCTATACATTTATACTCTCCTTTGGATCTCAGAGCTGTTTTGTGTTTTTCTGTGTTTGTGTTTATGAGTTTCAAAAGAGCGTTTTTTTTAATCAATATGTCATTGGTGTGTACATGTGTAAGTTACAGTATGTGACTCATGACAGTTCTTGCTACAAGATACAAAAACATGATATTTTTGATTATTGACAGAATTCTCTCTCTGTGTGTGTGTTGATCAAGGAGTAAATGTATTGCTAAAATATTTTAGGTTGTGCAAGTAGTTTAACTGTTTTGGTTAAATATAATGTCCTATATTGTGACATGTAATAAATAAAAATAAACAAATACACCTTATAGTCTTGCAGTCTGTATGGGGTAATAAGATGCATGAATAATAAGTTGCTGTTTAAAGTGGTTTAGATGCATGTTACAACTAAACTATTCTTTTATTTTTTCCCCTCAGAATGGACATCAGAACAACTTCAGACATTAACTGACTGATTTGTCAGTTTATTTTTGAGAATGAACGTGAGACAAAAATCTGGAAGCATGAAAGAGTGGGAATCAACTGGAAATAGATTTCGGCTAATAAAAATGGCTTTGTTTTTGAGGTAGCTGTTTACAAGAACAGGAAGAGATGCTTATTAGACACCGTCACTAACACATTATTGCTATTTTCACACTTTTACATTATACCATTAAAATGTATACATTAAAACCATTTTAAGGTTGTAAAAACTGCAGGAAGAAGGAAGTGGTTTGGTTTGAATAGTCAGAACAACTGCAAAACTGGGCTGTAGATTCAGATCACAGGGATATTAATTACTGTAAGCCAACCAGAGTGTGGACATCTTTGAAAAATGGATTGTGGTGAAAGATTTTGTGGAAGTGGAGAACTGGAGCTGGATCCAGATATTGTGAGCGAGGAGGCGGGCAAGCTGTATTCGGAGTTACAGGTAACCAATCAGAGAGCACACTTTTACATGCTCAACTAATAAAGATTAATGTAATTTTTTAAGGATTTGTTTTCATCATTTCATCATCCTCACTAAAGCACATGAGTTGATGATTTGCATATGGGATGTCAACCATATCATTTTATTTTCCTTTTACAATCAAAAGACATACTGCACTTTCTGTGCAGCTGTCTACTAAAATAAGAGTATTCAATTTGTTGAGGAACAAAACCAATCCAGTCACTAAGAAAACAAATATAATTCAAACTGTTTTGTCTTTTTAGTCAGTGGTGGAGACTCATGGAGCTGATGTGGTGGAGTCCTTGTTGCCCATTCTTGTCTGGGTTCTGGAAGGGCTGGCGAGCTGCAGGGCTCAGCTGAGAGAAAGAGAGGAGACATCGGAGAAAGAGAAAGGGGAGAGGGAAGAACTGCTAGAGAGGTATCAGAGTGAGAAAACACTGAGGAGACAGAGCCAGGAGGTTAGAGAAACTTTTTTTTTTGTTTTTGTTTATGGATATCAAACGTTTACATTTTCTTATTTTTTCTTTATTCCATTCAAATTGCACTTTAAAAGCATTCTATTTTTTATCTTTAAACTGATACAGATTAAAACCTTTGGTTAGAATTTGACTGAAATCAAAGTGCTAAAAGTTGTTTGTAGTTATGTATTTTATTATTGCCTTAACTAAATAGGAAGAGGGAAAAAATATCTTATGTATGTGCTTAAAACGTTTGACCACTTATAATTGTTGCTTTTGCTATATTTGTTTCTGCATAGTTTGACTGTTATGTTTTAAAAGTGTATTATTTATTCATGTTTATAAACCTTTTTTTAGTTTGGACCTTTGTACCCTATGAATTATGTTATTGAAAGTATTATCTATATGTTGATGAAAGTTTATATATATATACTGTATATCTCTGATATATGTATATGTATGTATGTATATGTATGTATGTATGTGTGTATATATATACATACATACATACACATACATATACATACATACATACAGTATATATATATATATATATATATATATATATATATATATATATATATATATATATATATATATATATATATATATATATATATATATATATATATATATATATGTATGTATATATATGTATATGTTATAAGCGCTATCTGGAGTTGGATGACCAGTTTGAGCAAGAAAGGCGAGCAATGCGTTCAAGAGAAAATGAGAGAGAAAAGAGAGAAAGAGAACTGGAGAAGAAAGCCAGAGAACAAGCTGATCAGTGTGAGTCTCTTCAATTAAATATATTAAAAAAAAACTCCAGCCCTACCTCACAGTTTTTACCCTGAATGTTGTACTAATTGTCATGATGTGTATAATCGAATATTTTAAACGTAATTGAGGACGTTTATTTGACCATGGCATTTATTTTGTTTTCTTTAGTGATGGCTTTGGAAGAACAGAAATCAAATCTGAGCCGAGAACTAAACTCACTCAAACACACACATAACAAGGTCCATGACTAATAAATCTGTGCATCTGTTTTACTTTTAGTTTTTTGTGTATTCATTTTTTTTTTATTCTCTCTTATAAAATCCAGTTAGTACTGACACATCGAGATCTGCTAGAAAAGAAAAAGGAGTGGGAGAGTGAAGCCTCTGCTTTCAGGTAGCGCACACACATATTGGTATTGTTGGTTTACAAGGACTCTTCACAGGTGTAATGTGTTTTATACAGTAAAAAACACTTTTTATATGGCCCTACTTAACCCTTAACCTGTAGCAAATTTAAGATGTAAAAAGTTAAGTATGACTTAAAATAAAATAAAGGACACCACCTTAATAAAGTACAAATAGGTTGTACTCATGTCATTATACTAATTTCTGTCCTTGTAAGCCACCAAAACCAGTATACACATTCCCTGTTTTGATTTCCCTTTAAAGGTGCTGTATGTAAGTTTATGACTCTACTGAAGCATAAAAATATCTTAATATATTTGCAGATATTTAAGAAAGCTAAGTGAACATACTCGTTTATCTGAAAGCAATGCTAAAGTCAATTATTCTTCTTTGAAAATGTGCATTCCCTGCAGGTTTTTTTTTTGGTATTTATAATCTACCCTCTTTCCAGTTTACCCAATTATATTTCAGCACCCCTTTGTTGCCTTGGTGAAAAACAGTGTATTTCATTTTAGTCTTGAAGGCGTGTGTGGGCATGGCCGAAAAATGCGACTTCTAAATGACAGCAGCACCCTTTAAAATGAGACACAGATTCAGAATTATAAAAATCCACACAAAGTGGTTTTTAATAGGCAAATAATATAAATATTATAAATATAAACATTAGCTGAGCAGGTTACACTGTAACACCATGTCCTAACAACAAACACCATGACACATCAGAAACATTTAAATACCAGAGCCATAATTTAAAAAGAGAGTACACTGCACTCCAATGAAATGGTTTAGAATGTAATTAATACATTATACAAAATGACCAAGACTTCAAAAATACATTTAGTTTAGTCGTAAAACGGATGTTATAGTTATAAAGTGATGTGCGTCTGTTCAATACAGCACGAGCTGCAGTTGAAGGCTCGAAAACATTTGGATACTTGATTGTAAAGGCTCAACGCCGCGTTTTTGTTGCACTGAACGAAACTGCTGCAACTAAACAAAGATATGCCACCTGTGCGCTAGTTTAAAGTTCCGAGCTTATACACCAAGTCTAATACACATGCACACTGTATTAACTATAGCAGCAGGCTATTCACATAGCACGTCTTTTCTACGCGCAAGTTTGTTATTTCCAATATTAGAATATATGCCAATATGCATGCGCAAATGGAACGATGTGCTTGCGCCTCCAAGTGCACCAAGTAAAAAACATCTCACGCCGTAGAGGTGAGAGTTGTGCATGGCTTTCAGTGCAATCTAAACAAAAGATATGTTGGACGAATTATTACAAATTATTAAAATGATTATGCATGTATGAACGCAGATAACAACAGTTCATTTTAATACTTACTTAATATAAAGCTTAAATTTACATTAGACGTGATAACCATGAAAGCATGCTTATTCTTCAGAATATAATCGTACAACCAAAATCTATAATTGTTGCATCCATAATTGTTATGCAGTATAAATGTGTCTGAATATAGAAGAAGTCTACTTAAGCAATGCACTGCTTTTGTTGTGCTTTAAAAAAATACATTTGAATGTTTGTAAAAAAAAAAGGCCTATTGTACGATGCACTGATATCATGTAGTCTCAAAAACAATATATTAATATTTTAATGTAGAAAAATACAACGCGGATGTCTTAAAGAGCAAAAATACAACATATGGGCTGTTATATGCTGTTGTGTCATCACTTATATTGCAAATCATATCTTTCCGGCCCCTCATTTGGGATGCTTTTCATGAACTGGCCCCCATGACAAACTAATTGAATTACCCTGGTTTACACTGTGCTGCTGCTTTCATTATGGCAATACATGTCATATAAAAGGGTTTTTAAACTCGCATTGTTAGCATTTAAAACTGAATAAAGCACATAATCAGTACCCGAGGTGATCATTGTCCATTTTATGCTGTTGTTTAGTCATGAGAAATAAGCCTAGAAACCATTTCTAAAATAGAAATTTCAGGTGATGGTTATTACATAAACTTCTTTTAACAGAAGAGATTCCTTTTATTGCATCATCGTGAGTAGTTATGGCGTAGACTAGATAGTCAGGCACACTTGCTTTTGTTGGTGGCCTCAATCTGTCAACCTGCATTTGCGTGGAGTCGTCTGAGAAGGGGTCAGATGAAAGAGTGTTTTAGTATTGAACAGCAATACCTAGATTAACCACTGGGTGTCAATTTTACATACTGCACCTTTGTGGAAAATACAAACACGCACTGTACCCTGTACCCACTAATTTCTCAAGTGTTTTTTTTTTTTTAATTGATACCAAAGGTTACAGGTTTTCAGCTTTCTTCAAAAAGTCTTCTTTAGTATTTAACAGAAGAAAGAAACTCATAAAGGTTTATAACCACTTGAGTTTGTGTAAATAGTAAGTACATTTTCATTTTCAAACTATCCCTTTAAGGCATAATGGAATCTCACATTGTGGTACATAATTCTCACCTTCATTTCATCCAAAAATACAATTTAATTTGGGGAAAAAAAATCAAAGTTATGCCATGTGTCCGTAGGAAACTCTGTTTGTTTGCAGGTATCATGTGCACAGCAAATATTCAGAAGCAGTTTCTAACCAAGATCAAACTGAAATCTCCAGCACTGAAGAGGTGAACTGATTTCGAATACACCCTTTTCAAACATTTCTCTTTAATTCATAAAATAAAAAGATCACAAACTTATCACAAAATATAAGTCTTTTCCCCATCTTTCTGCAGCATTGTCCTGAAGCTGGCAGTGTCAATGACTCCACTACATCTACTACTATTATCAAGGACAACAAAGTGACTGATGCTGAGGTTAATCATTATAATAAGGAGTATTTTATCAGCCAAATAATAACCTCCACCCCTGAGTTGGCCCATATGAAGAGATTTGTTGAAACAAGGTACAGTAAACGAAGAAACAGTATTGTACTGTATACTTTCAAATTATGTTTTTTTTTTTTTTTTTTACACTTTATACACATTATATACACTTTATTTATATAAACTGTTCTATATAAAGTATCCAAATTTTCAAAAGAAATATTAAGAACCAGGTTCAGCATTGATTATAATGATTTTTGACAGGAATGTTTTCATATGAATAAATTATTTTTGAAAATATTTGAAGATTGAGAAATGGTTATATTACAATGCAATGTCATTGCATCATATTACTTTTTAAATGAATTTAGATAAATCAAATAAATGTACCCTTTTAAAACACGAGACCTGTTTAATCAACATTTAAAAAAAACATACTGAATATTTTTGTCAATTTGCCAGTCTAGCTGTTTTTCATACTGTAAAGGTGCTTTAGGAATTTACAAGTGATAAATTGTATTTTTTTCTTCTTTTTGTACTCACACACTTATATTTTTGTCTTACTGATTTTAGGAAGTGAGTAGGAGTGTTTTTATTGTCATGATGACTTATTGTCATTTGTCTCCATGGCATAGAAGAAATTAAATACATATAGTATTATAAGTACAGTTCAAATTTAATATTTAATTGCATTTTCTATATACCCCAACATTCTCATATGATCTGCTCATTTGTCTTTACTGTCCAGTACCCCTGTTTGCTCGAAGACAGTGACTTCTGAAATAAACTCCAGTTTGTTTGATGAGATTAAACAAGACCCGGAAGATACAAACGAGGAAGATGGAGACCAGAAGCTGAAAGTTGGAGAAAAAACTAAAGGGAAAACCATGGAAAATGACTCCAATTGTTTGGAGTGGCAGTTAAGGAATACAGACTCTGTGTTTTCAGAGTTGTCTGAACTCAGCAGGGACTATGTGGAAAATGTTGACAAGGGGGCCAGTGTCAGAGGTACATGCATGATCATGTGTTTAATCTGCACATACCTGTGTGTAATAAAGTAATAGTCATGAAAACCTAATTAAACCCCAAACAAAAATGTTTCAAATTAAGCTTTGTTACTTTAGGCTGTAGCATCAAAGAAATTGGTTATCTTTGTTTGGTAACTATGTACAGTGCATCCGGAAAGTATTCATAGCAACATAACAACATACATAAATTTTTTATGTTACAGTCTTATTCTAAAATTGATTAAATTCATTTATTTCCTCATCCTTCTTCACACAATACCCCATAATGACAATGTGAAAAAATATTTTTTGAAATTGTTGCAAATTAATTAAAAATAAAAAACCTAAAAAGTCACATGTACATAAGTATTCACAGCCTATGCCGTGAAGCTCTAAATGATCTAAACTGATCATTCTTGAGATGTTTCAGCAGCTTAATTGGAGTTCACCTGTGGTAAATTCAGTTGATTGGACATGATTTGAAAAGGCATACACCTGTCTATATAAGGTCCCAGGGTTGTCGGTGCATGTCAAAGCACAAACCAAGCATGAAGACAAAAGAATTGTCTGTAGACCTCCCAGACAGGATTTTCTCGAGGCACAAGGCTGGGGAAGGTTACAGAAATGTCTGCTGCTCTAAAGGTTCCAATGAGTACAGTGGCCTCCATCATCCGAAAGTGGAAGATGTTTGGAACCACCAGGACTCTTTCTAGAGCTGGCCGGCCATCTAAGCTGAGTGATCGAGGGAAGCCTTAGTCAGGGAGGTAATCAATAAATGGTCACTCTATCTGAGCTCCAGCATTCTTCTGTGGAAAGAGGAGAACCTTACAGAGGGACAAGCATATGTGCAGCAATCCACCAATCAGGCCTGTACAGTAGAGTGGCCAGACGGAAGCCACTCCCTGCCTGGAGTTTGCCAAAAGACATCTGAAGGACTCTTAGACCATAAGAAACAAAATTCTCTGGTCTGATGAGACTAAAATTTAACTCTTTGAAGTGAATGCCAGGTGTTACTTTTGGAGAAAACCAGGCACCGCTTATCACCAGGCTAATACCATCCCTACAGTGAAGATGTTTTTCAGCAGCAGTAACTGGAAGACTAGTCAGGATAGAGGGAAAGATGAATGCAGTAATGTACAGAGACATCCTGAATGAAAACCTGCTTCAGAGTGCTCTTGACATCAGACTGGGGCGACGGTTCATCTTTCAGCAGGACAATGACCCAAAGCACACGGCCAAAATATTAATGGAGTGGCTTCAGAACAACTCTGTGAATGTCTTTGAGTGGCCCAGCCAGAGCCCAGACCTAAATCCTATTGAGCATTTCTAGAGAGATCTGTAAATGGCTGTACATTGTCGCTTCCCATCCAACCTGATAGAGGTTGAGAGGGACTGCAAAGAGGATTGGGCAAAAATTCCCAAAGAAAGGTGTGCCAAGCTTGTGGCATCATATTCAAAAAGACTTGAGGCTGTACTTGCTGCCAAAGGTGCATTAACAAAGTATTGAGCAAAGGCTGTGAATACTTATGTACATTTTTCAGTTTTTTTATTTTTAATCAATTTGCAACAATTAAAGAAAATCATTTTTCACATTGTTATTACAGGGTATTGTGTTTAGAATTTTAAAGAAATAAATTAATTTATTCCATTTTGAAATAAGGTTGTAGCATAAAAAATGTGGAAAAAGTGAAGCGCTATAAATGCTTTCCGTATGTACTGTATAATAAGATACTATTCGCAATATTTATACAACTACATAAGTTAACGTAATACGGTCAATTATTATTATTATTACTAGTCCAATAGGTGTTTAAGAGAGAATATCAAACAACAATTTTAACAGCTTGTTTCTAAGAATTAATTTCTTTAGTCTTCGCCATGATGAAAGTATGTAATATTTTACTTTTTAAAAATACTATTATTGAGTATAAAGTGCAATTTATAGGCTTAACTACGTAAATTATGGAAATCACTGGACAACAGTGGTTTGTTCTATATTTATTTTTTTATTCCAGCCATACTAAAAGAAATAATTCTATAAAGTAGGAAATGTGAAATCTTTTCTTATAATTTCGACAGTTAAGTATCATTCTGAAAATATTTTAAAAAAGAATAATTTTTACAGAAGGGCTAATAATTGTCTTCAACTGTATGTACTAAAACAGAGAAATACATCTGAATAATTGCTTCTTGAAATAGTTGATTATCAGCGATTATAAAGTTCTGTAACAAATTTGCGTTCAGCGTTAGTTATTAGCATAAGCTTGTTTTAACGAATGGGAACCCTTTTTTCGGATACTAAATCCTGCTATTACAGAGCTCTCTGGTGTAACGGATTTAGTTAAATATGGCATTGAAAATGAAGTATTTTGTTAAACTAAATGTTGTATTTGACTGTTGCCCTGATGACCAATTTTCAAATGTGTAGTTTAATTTTAACTCAAGTCTTTTGATGTAAGTATTTTTATTTCGTATACCCTGGAAATAATTATTACTATGTTTAGTCAGCTGGTCTTTATAGCAAAACCCGACAGTACATTATGCCTTACATAATTCGGATAAATCTCATTATTAAGTAGACCTTCACACATTAGCTTAGTGTGTGCAGTAACTAAGAACTTGTGCGCTAAACTAAGAACGTTGTGTGGTTAAATCTTTGTGGTTTTGTTTTATTTGCAGATAGCTCAGACCAGTTTGAGCAGATTCTTTCTCAGTATGAGGAACTAAAATGCAGCCAGTAAGATCAATTGCAGTTTATTTATACATTAGTGTTTTTGTTCAAACTTGAGCTGGACTCATGAACAACCCAAAATTTGTATCTGTCCTTTACCATGTATTTTTAATGTCTCTGTGCCTTTGCATTTGTCTCCATGTTAGTGAAATGGTGGATGCTGCTCGTAAGGCCCTTATATCCCGTGTTGAGGAGCTGACCAATGAGAGATCAGCCCTGAATTTGGAACTTCTTTCTTGCCGTGAAACAATCACACGATTTGAAGGAAAAACTAGGGAAATGGAGGCGGAAAGCAAAAGGTATTTTTGATTTTAATGTAAAACTCATTGTTTATCCACACTGTTTCAGCAGTTTACCAGACACTTGGGTTGCTTTCACACTTGTAGTTTAAGTCAGAATTATTAGCCCCTCTTTGAATTTTTTTTATTTTTTAAATATTTCCCAAATCATGATTAACAAAGCAAGGAAATATGTCTGAAAATATATTTTTCTTCTGAAGAAAATCTTATTTGTTTTATTTAGGCTAGAATAAAAGCAGTTTATATATATATTTTTTAAAAGCCATTTTCAGGTCAAAAAGCATTTTCTGGCCCCTTTAAGCTATATATTTTTCGATAGTCTTCAGAACAAACCATCATTATACAATAACTTGCCTAATTACCCTAACCTGCCTAGTTAACCTAATTAACCTAGTTAAGCCTTTAAATGTCACTTTAAGCTGTATAGAAGTATCTTGTAAAATATCTAGTTATATATTATTTTCTGTCATCATGGCAAAGATAAAATAAATCAGTTATTAGAAATGAGTTATTAAAATTATTATGTTTAGAAATGTGTTGAAAAAAAACTTCCCTCCGTTTTGACTTCAACTGTATATCAATTTTTTTGTTCTAAAACGGGGATTACAATTTTTACAAAGTTGCTTTTTATTCTTGGTGTGGATCGGCTTCACACCAGAAAGTTTATTTTAATTAATGATGATGAGCAATATGAAATTATAGACATTTAAAAACCTTTTTGTTTTCATTCACATTTTTATTAGTAATTATGAGCTTACAAAACAATTTGGCTTGAATTATGCATGTACGCATATATTTGTGGAGGTAATTCACAGATTTATTAACAGATAACAGAACCAATTTCATTCAAAACATGAAACATGAATGGTTGATCTTTTTTTGAAGTGTCAGTGCAAATATAAATAAAACAATAATATAAAATACAATAATATACAGTGCATACGAAAGTATTCATAGCGCTTCACTTTTCCACATTTGTTTTATGTTACAGCCTTATTCCGAAATGGGTTAAATTCATTTATTTTCTCAAAATTATACACGCAATACCCCATAATGACATTGTGAAAAAAGATTTTTTGAAATTGTTGCAAATTGATTAAAAATAAAAAACCTGAAAAATCACATGTACTTAAGGATTCACAGCCTTTGCTCAATACATTGTTGATGCACCTTTGGCGGCAACTACAGCCTCAACTCTTTTTGAATATGATGCCACAAGCTTGGCACACTTGTCTTTGGGATTTTACATTCCTCTTTGCAGTACCTCTCAAGCTCTATCAGGTTGGATGGAAAGCGACGGTGTTCAGCCATTTTTAGATCTCTCCAGAAGATATAGGTCTGGGCTCTGGCTTGGCCACTCAAGAACATTCACAGAGTTGTTGTGAAGCCACTCCATTGATATTTTGGCGGTGTGCTTTGGGTCATTGTCCTGCTGAAAGATGAACCGTCGCCCCAGTCTGAGGTCACTTTAACATACAGGCCTGATTGCTGGAGCTCTGACAGAGTGACCATTGGGTTATTGATCATCTCCCTGACTAAGGCCCTTGTCCCCAGATCACTCAGCTTAGATGGCCGGCCAGCTCTAGGAAGAGTCCTGGTGGTTCCAAACATCTTCCACTTATGGATGATGGAGGCTACTGAGCTCATTGGAACTTTCAGAGCAGCAGAAGTTTTTCTGGAACCTTCCCTAGCCTTGTGCCTCAAGACAATCCTGTCTCAGAGGTCTACAGACAATTCCTTTGATTTCATGCTTGATTTGTGCTTTGACATGCACTGTCAACCCTGGGACCTTATATAGACGGGTGTATGCCTTTTCAAATCATGTCCAATCAACTGAATTTACCACAGGCGAACTCCAGTTAAGCTGCTGAAACATCTCAAGAATGATCAGTGGAAACAGAATGTACTTGAGCTCAATTTAGAGCTTCACGGCAAAGGCTGGCTAGACAAAACTCTCTACATAACTTCGCTTGTTATTGTGATCCTTCCAAATCATCTTTTCATTTGTGCTTTCGTCTTTTGAACTGATTTCTTGAGACAATATACTTCAGTCTCAACACTTCAAGTCATCCACAATTTTTATCATGTCTCTTGCAGATTTATTAAAATTAGCTAGATTTGGAAAGAAATCTTCTACTACCACATTTTTTTTCCCTTTGTTACTTGTAGAAACCTAAGGAGTTTGTCCAAGTCATACTTCTTGTCCTCCTAAATTCAGCATTGCTTGTGTAGAGATTTCTTTTTCACTATCAGATTCTGATGAATATTCCGTCTCACTGCAAATACCCATATTAGTTGTTTCTTTGATGTACAATTATTCTTTGATATGACTTTTTATTGCTTTATGCTTAGTATTTAGCAATTTGAGATTAGGTTTAGTATTTCTTGTTCCAGAACAATATCTTCAACCTCTTTTAAGCCTACTCTTTTTTTCCTTAATTTCATTGTTCCCCTCTGTTGCATTAGGTTGTGCAGCATTCATCTCTTGTTTGTTTTCATTTACATTGTTTTCTGCAACCAAAACATTGTTGTTTTGAGTCTCAATCAAGTCTGCCTCTTTTTCTTTTACTTTCTCCGGACATGCTGTAGTCAAATGCCCTTCTCTATTACAATTGAAACATTGTTAAAGTTGTGACGAAGATTACACAATCGAATCCATCGATCGTAAACCTAAACGAAAGATTAAGCTCTTAATGTCTGTGTTTCAACACCATAAACTCCTGTTGTCTAAATGACACAGTGTTTCAACAGCGGCAATTTACATCCTACCGGAATCTTTTTAATTGCTGAAAAAATTTGTCCATAACGCAACAATTCCCGTTCTAAAGAGAACTGGGCCGCGAAGGCCCCATGAAGCCAGAAAGGCAAGAGAAGAGTGACAGAATTGCATTTCAACATCAATAACCTAAAACCAATCATCAAAGGAAACTGAATCCCCTTGTTTCAACAAAGGCAATTATAAAACTAGCATATCTGATATCTAAAATTGCACTAACATTAGTTTCTTTGTTTGTGGCTTATGCAATGTTTTGCTGGTTCTTCTCCATTCTGATCAGTTAATCAGCATTCCAGCAAGGTTACGAAGAAGCAGGGCCGGAGAGGGACTCCTTTTCAACCCTGGAGTTTCAAGCCTTAGACCTGCCCACTTTAGTTCACGACTGAATATATTAAAATAACATCATTTCCAATTCAGTGCAAATACAGTAGCTTAGGTGTTGCTTCATAGTGAAGATTTTTTTGAACAGTTAATGCAATGTAATGTTTAATAGTATTAGAATTTTTTTTCTGTAAGAATTAGCGCTCATAAATATCCAATAAATACAAATATAATGTATGTAAAGAAACTGTATTGAACTTTCTACTGACTCTATCGTGTTTTTTTTCAAGGAAAAAGCTGCTTTATAACTTCAAAATATTTTTCATAAATATGAGATCATTGAAGGGTAAATTTCCAACACTATTCTTTAAAACATCACAATGTCGTTTTCTGCAATATCTGAATATAAATTCTGCACAAAATTATTTACAGATATGCAGTCCTTAAACAAAAACAAAGAATAAAACAAGTATTGCACTGTTATCTGCAAGACTTTTCTGACCACAGTACAGTAGGCTTAAAAGATTATTACTTTCTAATAATGACTTCCTCATTTCCTCCTTTTTAGCTTTCTGATCAAGCTAAGTCAGATTTATAAGTGTAGTGAATCATCTGATTTCTTCATTTGTCTCAGAGCATTTTTCATTGAGCAGGTGTAATGTTTATTAATATTAATTATTCAAATACTTATATTCACTTAATGCCAATCCTACCTGCTCATTCGTGTGTTGGGCTCATGACGGGTGCTTGGTAACATTAAGAGGCCTGGCTCGTCACTGTTAGCAGCAAATGTTAGCACCCGGATTAAACCCATGCGAACAAGGGGAGAACATGCAAACTCCACACAAAAGTTTATGTGACAATGAAATATGTTTGATCTTCCTCCATCTCTTATGTTTATGTGCAGAGTTTGCATGTTCTTCCTGTGTCTGCATTGGTTTCTTGCTGGTTCTCCGGTTTCTCTTACATTGCAGAAATAGTGATTGAGATGAATTGAATAAACTAAATTAGCTGTAGTGTGTGAATATGAGTGTGTGTTTTCCAGCACTGAGGTTTGGACTTTCAGTACTGGGTTGCACCAGGAAGGGCATCCTTCAGTAAAGCATAATCCAGAGTTGTTTTCGTAATCAAAATAATTTTTTTTTACAACAGGTTACGAAAAGAACTGGAAATGGTTCAATTAGAAAACCCTGATGTAAGTCAAAAGATTTTAGCAGTATTGCATGTTTTTAGTAATGTTCACATTTTCAGAAATATCACTATAATGGAAACTCTACTTCTACTACCTTACAACAGTGCTATAACAATCCTTTTGTGCTCATTCTTTGTTGTTCTTTCCAGGCCTCTTCACCGACCTCCCTCCGCCGATTCTCTCGTTCTGAAATGGCTCGAGTTGTTATGGAGAAAAATCAATATAAAGAGCGACTGATTGAATTGCAGGAGGCTGTGCGACGCTCTCAAACACTGAAGTTTGTTTAACTACTGTACCTCCTGTTAATTTTTTAACTAAATTGTTCATTTGTCAGTGAGAATCATACGCTGAGTGTAAGATTCATCCTAAGCAGTGTAATATTAAAATCAATGAATACTCTATTTGTACTAAGAACATGTCAAATGAACTGTATATATTAATTTGTTTGTTTTGTTCTCCTCTAGAGTTTCAAAAGAAGAGCATCCCCCTGTGGAAGGGAAGGGTAGTGTCTGGAGCAGGTGAGGATAATGATTAAAAATAAAAAAATAAACTTGAGTAAACGTACTTTAAATTGTACTTAAGTTTAAAAGGATAAAAGTACTATATCAAAAAAAGAGAGAAAAAGGCAGAGAGAGATTAAATTATTTAAAGGTGCCACGTACTGCATTGGTTCAATAAGTTAAATTATTCTCTGATATCTAGATAGTAGGTATATGGCGTAAGTAAATCCAAAAATCTTTAGAAATAGTTTTATATGCTCATTTATTACTTTCTAAAATACCCCATACAATCAGAAGGTCCATAATTGACTATATTTGCATCAATCGTGAATATTAATGAGTTCCGCACTAAAATGCATCTCTCACAGACATACAGACAGGCACACTCAAACATAGCATGATGTATGCTGAACACGCAAAGGAAGTAGATGCCTAATTAAATATTTTTAACTTAATAGTTGGAGGTTTATTTTGACTAAATAGAGAGTTCTTCAATATGAACCCATCAGAGTAATGTCAACGTATTTGTTCACGAGACCCGTGAAGGTCCCACATACATAGTTAGTTCATTTAAACTTAAATGTATAACTATGGGAAGAAAATGTTGATGTTTGTCTTACTAGGAACTGTTGTGGCTTTTCAAACGCAGCCTTAGGAATGCATATTAATTATAGAGCGACATATAAGTCTGTGTTCTTCTGGTGACGCGGATGCTCATTAGGTCCAGATGAATAACCTAAAGTACAAGCAAATGATGAGGGCATGACCTATGAGATACAGTCTGCTTTGTGTTTTGATTGGCTGTTTGTCCACCGGGGATTTACACTCTTGGAATTTACATGAGAACGAGGAAACAGTGGTGTCCGAGTCTCATGGTATGGGCATTTCCATATACTGATCTCTTATTATTCAATTATGCCTAGATAAACCCAGATTTTCTTAATAGGGCAGCTTTTAAAAATAATATATTTGAAACATTTGGTCCATTTTTCCTATGTGGTTTGTTCAGATAGCTAGATTTGATTATTGACTTCTATGAATTTTGGAGTTTCAGTTTTGTTTACACCAATCAAGCTTAGGGTCAAATGGCTTCAATCACTCTTTGTCACCATAGTATTTACTGCTGCATGGCTAGTCAAGGCAGGTTATGTTCTGGATTAGAGATCACAAACCAAGATTTCACCAATTAGCTGTGAGCAAAGTGACACAGCTGTGATGCAATAGAGACATTCCCCAGTTTCTCTTATTCCACATTAAAGGTCACTGCAAAAAATGAAAAAATGCTTTTCTTACTTAAATTTTTTATGTAATTTTTCTAATCCAAATATATAAAAATTCTTAAACCAAAAAACATATTTAGACAAGCAAAAAATACTCTCTTTGTTTTAAGAAACATTATGCCAAAACTGAGTTTTTACTTAAAACAAGCAAAATAATCTGCCAATGGGGTATGCAAAAACAAGACAATATTTCTTTGCTTGTCTAGAAAATCTTAATTTAAGTCTCTTGTTAATTTAAGTCTCTGTATACAGTACGTATACAGTACATATTATTCCTCAAACTGTTTTCTTTTAGCTGTCCTCTTTCATGAACTATTTTGAGTTTAAGTTGATGGTCAGCGTCATGGTGCCAACACAATGGTTGTGGTTTGGTCAACTCGAAATAATCCTGTAATCCTGAGTTTGTTCATAGTATAGAGCCCAGGAATTGTTAACAGGTACAATTTTGGTACTCTTTAGGGACTAATATGCACACTTTGGGTAATAATATATACCTTTAAAATAATGAACCTTTTAGGTACAAATGCATACTTGAAAAAGGTACTGCCCCAGCTTTTGTATTTCTATTGTTGAGAATGTATGATAAAATGCATGGCCAATATTCTCATTGAGTGATTTATTTACGAAGAAATAATTATAAAAGTTTACATTTACATTTAGTCATTTAGCAGACGCTTTTATCCAAAGCGACTTACAAATGAGGACAAGGAAGCAATTTACACATCTATAAGAGCAGCAGTGAATAAGTGCTATAGACAATTATTATTATTTTTTTTTTGAGAGAGAGTACAGTTAGTGGTATAGCCAGAGAGGCAGTTAAGATTAGGAAGGAAAGTGGAGACTAAACAGTTGAGTTTTTAGTCGTTTCTTGAAGACAGCAAGTGACTCTGCCGTTCTGATGCAGTTAGGGAGTTCATTCCACCAACTGGGCAGATTGAATGCGAGAGTTCGGGAAAGTGATTTCTTCCCTCTTAGGGATGGAACCACGAGGCGACGTTCATTCACAGAACGCAAGTTTCTGGAGGGCACATAAATCTGCAGAAGTGGGAGCAGATACGAAGGAGCAAAGCCAGAGGTCGCTTTGTAAGCAAACATCAGAGCTTTGAATTTGATGCGAGCAGCAACTGGCAGCCAGTGCAAACGGGTGAGTAGCGGAGTGACATGTGCTTTTTTGGATTCATCAAAGACCACTCGTGCTGCTGCGTTCTGAAGCAGCTGAAGAGGTTTGAAAGCATTAGCTGGAAGCCCGGCTAGTAGAGAGTTGCAATAATCCAGTTTGGAGAGAACAAGAGCTTGAACTGAGTTGAGCTGTATGTTCAGATAGGGAGGGTCGGACCTTTCTGATGTTATAGAGTGCGAATCTGCAAGATCGAGCAGTTCTAGAAATGTGGTCAGAGAAGTTTAGTTGGTCTTCAATCGTTACTCCAAGGCTTTTTACCATTTTGGATGCAGTAACGGTTGCCCCATCCATCTGGATTGAAAAGTTATGGTGTCGAGTCGGGTTGGCAGAAACTTCAAGCATTTCCGTTTTTGCGAGGTTAAGCTGAAGATGATGATCTTTCATCCAGAGTGAAATGTCTGACAGGCAGGCTGCAATGCGAGCTGGAACCGAGGGATCATCAGGGTGAAAAGAGAGGAATAGCTGGGTATCATCAGCATAGCAGTGGTAGGAAAATCCATGTTTCTGGATGACTGTTCCTAAAGATGTCGTGTAGATGGAGAAGAGAAGTGGCCCAAGAACAGAGCCCTGAGGTACCCCAGTGTTTAGATGCTGTAGGTTGGACACCTCTCCCCTCCAAGACACCCTGAATGACCTGTCCGAGAGGTAAGAACTGAACCATTGAATAACAGTGCCTGCGACGCCCAGTGACTCAAGCGTAGATAGCAGGATCTGGTGGTTTACAGTGTCAAAAGCAGCTGATAAATCCAGCAAGATGAGGACAGATGATTTAGAGTCTGCTTTAGCCAGTCTGAGATCCTCCACGACCGAGAGCAGGGCAGTCTCAGTTGAGTGGCCTTTCTTAAAGCCAGATTGCTTGTTGTCCATGAGGTTGTTTTGAGTAAGAAAGTCCAGGACTTGATTGAACACTACTTTCTCCAAAATCTTGGCCATGAATGGAAGCAGTGATACCGGTCGGTAGTTTTCAAGTAGCATTTGATCCAGGTTGGGTTTCTTTAGCAGTGGGGTTACCCTAGCCTGCTTAAATGAAGTAGGGAATAGACCAGAGTCAAGAGATGTGTTAATTATGTGAGTCAGTGTTGGTATGACTGCAGGAGAAATGCCTTGCAAGAGATGAGAGGGAATGGGATCAAGCGTACAGGTGGTTGCATGGCTAGATAGCACGAGATTGGACACCTCAGACTCAGAGAGCTGGGAAAAAGAGCTGAGTGTGTGTGGTGTTGGTGGTGTATCTTGCGTGTTTGTTGTAGGTGCAGCAAATTGAGCACTGATTTTTGCAGTTTTGGTGCAAAAGAATGTAGCAAAGTCATCAGTAGTGAGTGTGGAGGATAGAGGAGGGAGGAAAATGTTTTAAAAAGTAAGCGAGGATTGGTGGCACTGTTGACTTTCTGACGGAAGTATGTCTGCTTTGCAGAAGTAACCTCAGCCGAGAAAGAAGACAGAAGAGTTTGGTACGTTATGAGCTGTTCAGGATTTTTAGTTGCTCACGGAGAACATCAGAGAGCCAGGGTGCAGGAGGACTGGCACGGGCTGGCCTGGAAATTGTACTAGAGTTGGCGGCAAGTGGTTCAGTGGTTAGCTCTGTCACATCACAGCAAGAAGGTCGCTGGTTCAAGTCCTGGCTGGCCCCGTTGGCATTTCTGTGTGGAGTTTGCATATTCTCCCTGTGTTTGTGTGGGTTTCCTCCGGGTACTCCGGGTGAATTGGATGATGAATCATTTGATGACCTTGACATCTAATATGCAGGGGGCTTGATGAAGCCCAACCCCGCACAGCATACTGTGCACATCTCTTTAAATGGTCAGTTATACCTTATGCCACAGGATTAAGAAACTTTAATGCTGTCACATATAGCAAATCCTGTCTTGATGCCAGCAAATCGCTGCATTGCTGATAATGATTTTAAGGATTGCTAGATCTGCCCTTCAAAATAAACACAAGGACACACAGTAATCTCATCCAGGTATTTTAATTTGATTCACAAACTTATCAAATCACGGACACGGCAGCTTATTTGTTATTTGTCATATGCTGAAAATAATGTGGGGAGCGGGGAGTGGTGGGGGTGGTCGATTGAGCAAGAGGGGCACCTCAGCCAATGAAGGCAAAGGGACAGTGGCTCTAGCCACCGAGCCACCCCCCTGTGCATGGCCCTGGCATCCGCTGCATAAAACATATGCTGGATAAGTTATTTGTTCATTCCGCTGTGGCGACCCCTGATTAATAAAGAAACTAAGCCGAAAAGAAAATGAATGAATGAATGAATGAACAAACATAAAATATACTGTATGTAAGTGTATCTGAAACTTTAAATAAAAGTGAGTAAAAAGTACAGTTCCTTCTCCAGAAATGTACTCCACAAATGTACTTGTCATATATTATATTGACAAACAGAAGGTTTAGAATACCTTATATAATATCTCCACATATGGACAATACAATCACTGTGTATAAACACACATACATTTGCCTCCACACCCCATGGAGTGAAAGTGCTGGCCTGACTTGTGAAAGCTTTCCATTTATGGTTACAAACTGGAGCGGTCAGTTAAGTAGAACTTAAAGCATTGTAAAGCCTGTCTGTGGACACCTGTACGATTTAAGTTTAAATTAAATTTAAATCTATGAGGATATCATGATCGCTAGTGTCGTATGCAGCACTGCAATCAAGTAAAACTAGTAACTTGTATTAAAATTGGAATCAAAGTTAAATTGAGTTTACTATTACAACCTTATTTCATTTGTTTTGTTCTGTTATGTAACTTTTGTGTCATTGTAGTTTGTTTTTGATATTAAGATTGCCTTAGATGCTGATATGGCATTAAAATCAACAATTAACTAACTCCTGTGCAAAACCTCTTTTTCCACTTAGGTTTAATCGTTTTCTAGGTTTGACGAAGGGTCAGTTAGGTCCAGCCACAGCTTTAGCAATAACCATGTCTTCAACACCAGCTCCTGCACAAGCTCCAGCAGGGTCTCCAAAGCATCTCTCAACAAAACCACCACAAACAGAGTGAGTCCTCATCAACTGATCATATGCTAGTTAAATGCTAGTTACCCGTTTTATTATTTAATGTTTGTAAATTGATTTTTTTAAAACTATTTAAATATTTGTGCCAGGCTCTTAGAAATGTAATTTTGTTTTAAATTTTGGTTTCAAATGGTGTGGAAAAACTGTTCCATTTTAAAGAAATACACAACTGTGGCAATGCATAAATTAGAAAAGTTTATAATTTGAATGTAATTTTGAGAAACATCCTTTCTAATACATAATTTCATGTTTTTAGTGCCTTTCTTTCTGCATGTTGGTTGCATCATGTGATTTAAATTTTGCCTCAATGTAATTTTGAGTATAAGTAAAATACTGGTTGAGAAGAAATGTAATTTAATCGAACCACATAACAAACTGGGGTCGCTGAGATTTTTTATGTTTTTGAAAGTCTTATGATTTATTTGATCAAAAACATAAGAGCTAAATGAATTTCAGTGTCATTATGCCAGTGTTCAAAAATAATTACATTATGCTGACGTTGCACAAGAAATATTGTCTATCAATGATCAAAATGTTTCATATTTTTGACATTTTTATATTTCTTTCTGGATTTGTTTATAGGGCAATTAAATCCATGCTTGAGGTATAGATTAATCTGCATTTGCTTTAAAAAACTGAACAAAACAAACACAAAAAAACTATTTACTGACCTCAAACTTGTACTTGTTTTGTAGTGGTGGGATTTAATATAACCTTTTCTACTTGTGTTTTTCCTTGATCTAGTTCTGTCACATGATTGAATAATAATAATTTTTTTTTTATTTGGTCAGGAATTCTTCTTCGCCCAGATTAAGGAAAAGAGAGTTGTACAGGGAAATCCGTTCTCATGTGTGGGGTACACTGGGTAAAAAACAGCTCTATGGCTGGAGCATGCCTCTTGCTATTACCAACATAAAGGTAAACACCTTATTGTTACAGATAGTATATACAGTGGTTTGACAATTAAACTGAAAATGCCTGGTTTTAGACCACATTAAATCATTAGTATGGTGTAGGGCCTCCTTTTGTGGCCAATACAGCATCGATTCATCATGAGAATGATAGATACAAATTCTGCACAGTGGTCAGAGGGATTTTGAGCCATTCTTCTGGCAGAATAATGGCCAGGTCACTTTGTGATGCTGGCGGAGGAAAACGTCTTCTGACACGCCTCTAAAACACCCCAAAAATGTCTCAATAATATTTAGGTCTTGTGATTGTGCAGGTCATGGAAGATGTTCAACTTTCATGTTCGCATTCATGTTAATGAAACCACTCTGTCACCAGCTGTGTGTATTGGTGTATTATCAGCTTAATACATGATACAATGTTTAAACTGTGCAATTAGTCTGCTAATTAAACCTTCACACTCTGCTCTTTTTGGTGGAATGTACAATTAGTTAAGATTGCACACCAGGCTAGTCAATTTTAGCCATGAAACCTCAACGTCACCCAACGCTAAATTGGCCAGTGTTTCAGTTTCATTGTCCATTCCCTGTATATCAACAGGTGTGCTATATTTTCTCTGTAAACTGCCCTCATTGTCTTAGTCTAATTACTAGATAAACAATTTTTATGATGTATGTACTCTCTGTCATACTGTTTAACTAAAATGCTTAGAGGATTGACAGATTCATAAGTTGTTTATGAATCATTGTTAAATTGTTTGTGTGGAGCAGAACTTTGAGCCTCTTCCTGAGCCCAAAGACGTTCCTATTCTCATCCAACTAAGACTGCTGGACCAGAGAGATGCTACAGCCAAGGTGTGGTTTGTTAAACGATCATTCTGTGCTATTGTTTTGTTGTTGTTGTTATTTTTAATGATCTTTTATAATTTCAGATTATTAAAAATATATATGTTATTATTTTTTATTATTATACATGTTCATAGGATTTGTAGCTGCAATTTATTTGTTTATAAATAAATATTTTATAAAATATATAATTAAATATATATTTTATTCAACGTTTTTAGTTTTAATCCCACTCGTTCTTTAATTATTTCAGTTAATTTCCAGGGCAACATTTTTTTCTTATTATGAATTCAATAATATTTATTCTAGCTCTAATGCAGTTACTGGTTTAAAGACAAGTTTAAATAATATGTTTTTTTTTTTATTTTACCTGCCCTATTGTAGGTTAATTCGGTAATTGGCATTATCTGCATTTTATTTTTTTGTTTTGAAGTATTTACTTTAAACACAAAGAGGAAGGGATACACTTCAGGTTTCAGAGATTAATAGGATTTTACTTTATTTGTAAATGTTTATTCTTTTACAGCTCACATGTGCTGTTGCAGTTCCTCCAGAGATATCAGGAGAGCAGACGGTACGTAAAAAAAAAATCACAATCCTTAACTTTCTGACTAATAACCTCTGTGATAAGGTTTTTATTTTAAAAAACACTTTTGGGGGACCAATTCTCACTACTTGTTTATTTGCAGAATATTAATAGAGCATTGTATTTTAGTTTGTATTTTTTATTTTTTTTTGGCCTTTTTGCCATTAGATTGGACAGTAATTAGACAGGAAGCAAAATGGGAGAAAGAGAGGGGATAGGGTCGGGAAATGTCCTTGAGCCGGGATTCGAAATCGGGACACCCTGAGTGCTAGTGCACCATATGTCAGCATGCTAACCACTAGGCTATTGCAATGACATAAGTAAAAAAATTTTATTCTGATTGGTCAGTCACAACATTCCAGGGTATGTTATTTTAGGGATAAAGTACATCCAGGGTGTTGTTATCGCAGAATAAAGCCTGACATGCTTATTGGCAGCCTGATGTGATTAGGGGGGCTGTTGTATTCACCTTATTCTCCTTGTACGAGAGGGCGCAACCATTTGAATCATTTTGGCTCGAGACTTCCAGTCTCATTAACTTCTATTCATTTTTAGACGTTAAAAACAGCTTGTTTTACTGCTTGATGTTGCAAACAGATACTTTCTTATATTATTCTACTTTGCCTGTATAGACATGCAAACACTTGTTTGTAGAGCAAGTAGTTTGACCAATTTCAGCTGTTTATTACACCTAGTCATTTCTCTCAAAGGCAACTGAATTGGAAGTTCTAAAACAATCGCAAAATTGATTATTCTTCCATTGAAGAATAAGCTCAATAAGACTGAAGGGCTTTATTCTGCAAAAATAACCATCCTGGATGTACTTTATACTGCTCATTACATGACTACTTGCAACAAGACAGAAATTAGACACAAAACATTGTTCTGAGCCGTAATAATTTATTATGCCTTTAGTTAAATAAAAAAAACTGACAGAAACTAAAACAGCTAAAGGAGTATAGACCGTTTTGAGGGATGTAAACATAAACAATGGTCACAATATATTTCCTGTTTTACATTTTTTATTTCTATAGCTTCCAAGAATCTAAAAGAGCCACATATTGATGAAAAAATGTTATGATATCTGTTTTAACATTAAGTTATGATTGAGTTGCATCTTGTTACAGTTATGAAATAGTTTGATAACAAGCAGGAAATGATCATGGGCCAGTGACATGACCACATTAAAATGGTCTATACACTAACTTGTGCATTATTCCGTCTCAAGATCAAAAATGCCAAAAGATGACAGAAATGAAACTGGCTAAATAAAGCATAGACTGATATACGTATTATTAATTCACAAAATGGCATCAGCAGTCAAAAAACGTGGCATAACAAACAAGCAGATACATATTAATGAATGAAAGTATATGGATTTGAAAGTATCGACTTATGGTGAGGGTGATTTGAAGTTCCCAGATGAGGCTGCATTATTTAGCGGTTGTTATCTTGGGATAACATACCTTGGAATGTTGCTACTGGCCAATTAGAATTGTGTATTCCAGACAGCCGTGTAATAATTCCAGATAACAACCACTGAAACTAATAACACAGGATTATCTGGGTACTACAAGTCATCTTGACCATTAGTCAATATATTTATATACATATTTGCTTATCTGTCACTCTTCTGTTTTTGACTGGCTGGTGCCATCTTGCAATTGTATAATAAAAAGTATTAATTAATGAGCTAGTAAATGATTACAGCTCTGATTGATGGTTTTTTGTCTAATTCTTTAGTTTTGTGGCAAATAAATGTGTAGTAAGTGGAATAATGTAGCATCCACCAGTTTTTTTTTTTTTTTTTTTTGCAGAATAAAGTCCTTTAGTTTTATACAACTGCTAATAAGCCTGTCACGCTTTATTCATTGAGAATGATAGCTGGATGTACATTATCCCATACTTAATGACTTTCTGATTCTGCATGAGATTCATGCAGCCCTGGCCGATTGCCCATATTGCCTATGCCTAAATCCGCCACTGCTTTAAAGACATAGTGCGGAACAATGGAATTTAATTCAATGCTTCTTGTACGATCAGAGACCCACTTTATATCATGTCTCAACAAGGCAGTGAAGATTACTGTTTTTTTTTTGTTTTTTGTTAAAGAAACCAGATCTTAAAGGTGCAACTGAACCAAGAGAGGATTAAAAATGTCCATAGACAACCTTATAACACTAGATCATGTCATTCACCAGTGAGAAATCTTTAAAGTACTTTATAATACTACAGCTCCAAACATAAAAACCTGTTGAAAACGATATTATATCTAGCACGTTTTCAATTGTGTAGCAAGCAAAACTTGTCATAATGTGTAATATTTCATGCATGCACAATTTCCACGATAGTGTGCTTAGCTCTGCTGACGTCACTGTAGAGA
>NC_079450.1:41934017-41971517 GCF_903798145.1 Danio aesculapii | reverse complement strand
AACACTTCATTTTTGAAAGACATTTCAGTATGGCCATGATTGTTTTTACTCCGTAGTACCCTTCGGAGGACAATATATCTTGTTTGAAATGCATCATTCATCTCCTGTTGTCTTCTTGCAGTGTGCTGATCCATTCGTCCTCCAGCTCCAGGCGCCACTGTTTGCAATCAGTCAACCTCTCCGAGGGAGTTCATTCTCTTACGTCAGTGTCTTTAGAATGATTGTGCATTTTGGTTTATGCAAATTAAATTCCAGAGTTTTCTGACTAAATCCCTTCTATGTGAATAAAAGATATTCTCAGGACGAGGTAGTTGCAGGCTTAGCTGATGGGACGCTTGTATTCTTTTCCCACAATTCAGGTGTGTGTTTGCAGTTTTGGCTGTCATTAAGATATGAATTATATTAACCTATATAATTATACTAACTGTCATTTTATAGGCATGTGGGATCTCCAGTCTCATGAGGTGCTCTCACTCGACACACCTCCTTTGCAGCCCATCCGCTGTTGCTTAGCAAAAGAAGGCTGTCTTTGGGTGGGATACTGGAATAAAGTTTACATTATCAGTGCAAAACAACGAAAAATAGAGGTTGGTCTTGAAAGGATATGGTGTTGTTTATTGCTCATTTTGTGCTTCAATCCTCACTCTTTCACTTTTTGTGTTCATTTTAGAAGTCATTCTCAGTGTCTGAGCGAAATGAGCAGCAGGTGCGTTTTCTGTGTGCAGCGGGAAGTGGAGTTTGGGCATCCTGCCGTTTGGATTCCATTCTTAGGCTTTTTGATTGGACAACTGGCCGCCCACTACAGGAAGTAGATTTATCATCCATGGTGTCTAAAGCTTTAGGTATTTGTACTGGACTATATTCATTTATTTTTTGTATAGATTTTTGTTTTTTACGTTTTTGAATATTTCTTTTGAAGTTTGGAGTCGATACATTTTGTATTATTTAAGCCAAATACATTTAACAGTGATAGTTAATTCAAAAACTACATTTTATTCAGCATTTACTCGCCTCAGATAGTTGCAAACTTTTATGAGTTTCTTTATCTGATGAACACAAAATAAGATATATTGAAGAAAGCTGAACATATGTAAACATTGTCATCTATAGTAGAAAAAACAAATGCGATGGACGTCAGTGGTTACTAGTTTCCAGCTTTCTTCAAAAAAATCTTTTTTTTCTTCACAGAAAAAAGTAACAAACAGGGGTGCATTTCTCAAACAATGACGTAAGTTGTAGCTGAACTATCATAGAAAGGCATAATTTGGGAAAATAATGATGTAGTGACAAATGTTTCCCAAAACCCGTTGTCTCTCTGTCGCAGATCCATCGTTTGAACCACGTTAGTTATAACGTATATCACCCATAATGATGCTCTAAACGGGGTGGAGTAACAACTTCTTTAGATAAGAACCCCATAATATCTTTGTGCAAATTATATTATTTTACACGCACACGCATTTAAAAAATCCAATATTAGTTTTGGCAAAAACATGCACTCGTTTTCCACATTAATTAAAATGTATGTAAATAGGACATATTGGGCCTGTATTTCCTTTACAAATATTATTAAGAACGTTACATATTCTATTCTAAAACATATAATTCCCTTACAAAAGCTAACACGTATTCTAATATCATATGTAAATCATATAAATAAATAAATAATGAGGCTATTTATTAAGAAATGAAATAAGATTATTATTAAGATATGGTTTATTTATTTTTTTATTTTTTGGAAAGTCTACTTTTACAATTTGACACATGCATACCACTGCAGAAATGTTCTAACCAACAGGCCCATGTCAAGTACAATACCAGGGTGTCCGCAGGGTCTTAAAAAGTTTTAAAAGTTGATAAATCAATGTAGAGAAATTTAAGGCCCTTAAAAAGTCTTAAATGCTATTTTCCAAGGTATTAAATTTTATATAATTTTTGATTATGCAATGTATGGTTGTATGCTAAAGTTTGCCTGAATTAAATCTGCAAATATCAGGATGCCCTGTAGTCTATAAATTCAATGAAATCCCGCTAGATTTGACATCATGGTGCTTTGTTTACTGCAGTAACCAAGGCAACATCATTATTTCTGCAGTTCTGTAGGTGCCAGCCTGCTGAATTAGCTAGATTTAATAGATTTTTATTCAGTATATGCATAACATTTTAGTTTTTAATTAGTTTCTTATATTAATATTTAGTAAATATACTGCAAGATAAAATCTTGCCAGTGTTTCTGGTTGAAAAGTGGTTATAAAGTCTTAAAATGTAGGTAAAGAGTCTTAAAAGGTATTGAATTTCACTCTCTGATTCCTGTATGTAACATAAATTACGCTTTTAAATAATAGGTCACCTATAGCTTTTATCATAGGGATAACTGGGAATAGACCACATCCAGGAACTATTTCTATCTACAGCTCCAGAGGTGTAGTTGCAAGCATGCAAGTTTGACGCAGTTTGCGAATGTTCGTTGGAATGATAGATTTGGGAAACACCAAATCAACGAACTATGTTTGTAATGACGGAACTTGCAACCTTAGTTGGCTAATGATGGTTTTAAGAAACGCACCCCTAGTTTGGAACAAGTGAAAAGTGAAGGGTCAATAAATTATGACAGAAGTTTCAGTTTTAGGTGAACTTGCTGAAATATTGCATTAACTTGTGTGCTATCTAAAATATATAAACATGTCTGAAAACAAATCTATAAATCTTAAATCCAGTGAAACAATATTTTCAAGTGGTCTCAGATTTCAGTGATGCTTTATTATGATTTTTTTTATAGATTTAATACATTTCTTTAACTGCCTGGCTTTCTTAATTTCATAGGATCTGCATTCCTGTCTCTCTCCCCGCTTCAGATCACAGCCATGTCTGTGGTCAGTGGCCGGCTGTGGGTGGGCACAGGAAGTGGTGCAATCTTCTCAATTCCCCTGTCCCTTAGTAAGTGTTTTGTTCTCATTGAAACAAAGTTTTCTTCAGTGGTTTTATATTTGTAAAATCTATATTGTTGTTGTTTTTCCAGCTTCAGAGTCCTGTTCTATACCCTACTGCTCTCTTGCTTCTGCACAGCTCTGTTACCATGGCCATCGACAAGCTGTCAAATTCATTATTTCTGCTCCAGGTTTGAAAGAAATATTCTTTACAGTATTGAGAAGAATCTTGAATGCTTTATTGATTTTATTTCTGGCATTTTGCAATCACTGTAGGTTGCTATAGTGCTTCTAATTCAGCAGATGGTGCTGCCACTTCCTCTCAGCTTATTCTCAGTGGAGGGGAAGGATACATCAACTTCCGAATTGGTTAGAATTTTCTCTTGACACAATAATGTCGAGAAGCTATATATGTATTCAATTTAGATTATTTTTGAAAATTATTTACAGCTTTACATATTTTGTCCTTTTTTAGGAGATGATGGAAGTGATGGGGCTAGTGAGTATGTCCTACAGAGATCAGAACGAAGTCACATGATTATTTGGCAGAGCCCCATCCTGTGCGTTCCAAGCCCTGCCCTCTGAAAGTGCTTCAGCTTTTTGAGTTCTTTTGAAATACAGTCAAGCATGCTATATGTTATCACTTTTGTAATATGCGTCATGTATCAATACACCCAAAGGGGAAAAATACTACAGATAATTTAAGGCATTAAGGCACAAATGTTTTTTAGGATTTTTTTTTTTATCCACAACATTGATTCTATACCTTTAGGTATATTGTTTGTGGTAAACTGACTTTATATGAAATTGACTTTTCTTTTTTCTAGTCCCATTATGCCTAGATATTCTCTAAATGTGCCTTGCATAATTTCTCTCTCCTATGTCTGGTATGTCTGGCCAGTGTTTTTTTTAATACACAATCTGAATGTTGAAACAAAGTGAGGTTGTTACTGTAATGCTTATCAACAAATTATTACTTTTTATTTTATTTCAATCATGGTGAGTGTTGTATTTGAATTGATGCACGGCATGTCATGACATGATTTTACAGCCTACCTGCAATTAATAACTGTACTTGATTTCTGTTGTGTATCATTTTTTTAAGTGCTTGGTGTTATGGTGAACCTTTTATTTATTTAATCATTATTGGTTGGTGGTGTCTTGTTTGTGAAATTAATTAGAAATTCTGTATGGACATTTTTTTTTAAACATTTTTTGAATGAGCCATGAACACGAGACTCAACCTATTTAATAAGTGAGAGACAGTCACAGCTTTATTACCTGGAAAATGTGTTTCACTTTGTAACTTTGTTGATACACCTTCAATATAATCCTAAACTGTTCAGTTGGTATTGTAAAGTGTTTCAGTATTGTTAAAATAAAGCACTGAAGGTGCATGTGCAATTTTAAATACCGAAAACATTACCAGTGCTTGAATTTTATTCATGTGTCAACTGACATAATTACTACAAAAAGAAAAAAAAAAGTATTAAAAAAAAGTGTATTGGCTCATAATGCATTGTGCTATTCTCATTAGCCTATAGTATAGGTAATATATCACAGTACAGGTACAATTTTTTTTGTTGTTGCAAACACCACATTGTCAATTGTCAGAGTTCAGATATGGCCTAAGTGCTTTCTGTCCTGCGAAGGTCAAGACGTGCTGTGGCCGCGGTGGGGTTTCCGTATGCGGCTGCTGAGCGTGCGAGCGAGCACATCCACGGCGTCGTGTTTTTGTCTTGGTTCCTTTCCTGATAACAAACTCTCAATATTCCCACTGTACCACATGATCCAAGCCCCCATAGACATCAACACCAGCACAGCTCCAGAGTACACCAATAGATCACCGAAGTCACGACCCGCGATTTCAAGTGGGACGAAGATGCCGATCAGGAGGGTAGAGACTCCGAAAAGATCCGTAATGACAGCAAACATGAGGACAAACTTACAGTGGGTCAATGCAGCGCGGTCAGTACTCGGCATGGTGACTGTCCTTCTGATATAAGGAGGAAGAAAAAAGAAAAGTGAAAGTAGCCTAGGCTATTTAATGACGCATACTATAAACTGCACGATTTAGTAAACGATCATTAGTTTTCTTCTAATTTAAAAATTATTGTGCTTTTAACACTTTGATTTCAAAAATTTTCATCCTCTGAAGGGTTAAACGTCTATGTAATGTCTGTTTTGCGCATTATAAATTATGTCATGGTAAATAAAACTATATATTTTAGGTAAAGTTAGGCTAACGGGGGAGGGAAAAAAAACTTGCACCTGCTCAAATCGTGCATCGCTTTTTAAATACAGTAACCCGAGTTGGCTTATACAGACAGCCTATATAATAATTTACTTACCTTTAATCAGAGAATTATTAAGCGAAAAACGGTCGAGAAAGACGTTTAGCAGGCTCTAATCATATTAATTTTGTCGTTTGTTTTTTTTTCCGGGTTCTTCTACCTGCGCTCTAAACTGGACTCTACGTCACGCAGGTAATGTCACATGACACAATCTATTTACACATTTGACCAAATCACGTTTTGTTTTTTGTTTTTTTCTGTCTGTCTGTCTATCTATCTACCTACCTACCTAAATATCTATTGTTTTTTTTTTTTGTTTGTTTGTTTTTTTACCTTCAGACAGTATTATAGTATTTGCAGACATTTTAGATTTATATAAAACTTATGATCAATGGTAATATTCCTCAAACTTACATTTACAATATTACTTCTATGTACAAACGATATCTTTTTATATTATTTAGTGTACTGGATGCCTTTATTTAATACTCTAATTAAAAAAAAAAAACAGAATCCTCTCTTGGCTTTATTTCTTACCTATAGTTTTGTTTAGGAACTTATATTGCAATGTTGTTCAAGGAATAATTTAGATTCATACCTTACCACACAAGGTATATATATTGATGGATTCTGCAAATTAAGCCAATGTCCGCTCCAGTGAAAAAAACTTAATAAATTATACTTTTATTAATAAAATAAATCCAGTAAAAAAAAACAATCACAATAACAAAACAAAATATTTTACTTTATCCTCCGTTGAGAATAAAGGGCCTAAGACATTCAGTACAGAAGTCAGTTTAAGCGCGCTGCTGGTCTGTCTGCTTCAGCCTTTTATACAGTATTCCAGCCTTGAATACAGGCATGCCTTTAATGTTTTAATCTATCAAAGTCTGATATACTTGGGAATATCTGTTAATACATGAAATCCCTTTCAGTAAATACACAGCAAAATAACAATTAGTGTGTGATATACTTGAAAATATCTCAAGTTTGATATATGAGATTATATCTGTTAATACATAAAGAAAGAAATCCCTTTGTGTTCACTCTCTAGGGTGATATATTTGAATGCAAACATAGCAAATCATTTCTTCTATTACATCAGCATTTGTGCAGTCTTCCAGGAGTCTTGTCCTCCAGGGTCAAAGAATATCTTTTTCTAAATATTCCGTTATAGTTAGCAGAAGATTGTCCCACTTCAGTACCTTGTCTTTGTCCTCTTCGAACTTTCTGTCGAATGTGCCTCGTCTTTTATTCATTCATTCAGTTTCTTTTCAGCTTAGTCCCTTTATTAATCTGGGGTCGCCACAGCAGAATGAACCGCCAACTTATCCAGCACATGTTTTACGCAGCGGATGCCCTTCCAGCAGCAACCCATCTCTGGGAAACATCCATACACACTCACACACTACGGACAATTTAGCCTTCCCAATTCACCGATACCACATGTCTTTGGACTGTGGGGGAAACCGGAGCACCCGGAGGAAACCCACGCAAACGCAGGGAGAATTTATTACATTCAGCTTTATTACATGCAAACTCCACACAGAAATGGCAACTGACCCAGCCGAGGCTTGAACCAGCGACCTTCTTGCTGTGAGGCGACAGCACTACCTACTGCGCCACTGCGTCGCCCCCCTCGTCTTTTATGTTTCTTCTTATTGCTAACAGCTGTTTTTGTAAGCATAGGAATATCCAAATATGTAAGTAAGTTTTTGTGTTTTTCACAATTAATGTCATTAAACCAGTCAGACACTACAATAGTCTAAGTCAGCTTTATTCTTAATTCAACCACATGTACATACAGAGAATCGAAAATGCGTTACTCTCAGACCGTGAGCCTAACATATAATATTAATACATAAAGTAGAATTTTAGAAAGAAATTACAATGAATACAATTAGACATAAAATGTAATCTAAAAATATATAAGTAAAAAATTTAAATTTGTAAACAATGCAATTACACTTAAGGGCATATGGCAATGAGTGCAAACCAGAGTTGTGAAGATGTAAAACTGTATATAGGGCAAAAAAAATACAGTTTAATGTAAAACAGTAGTGCAAAAAGGCTTGAAAACGATAATTATGATAAAGTGAGAGTGTCATAATATATAGGGGGGTAGTATGATGTAACTAATTAGCAGTTCAATGTTACATAAAGTGACCAGTGCAGATGTGTGTGTGTGTTTTCATGTAGTTACATGTAGTTCAAATATAAAATAGGTTGTAGTTTCCGTTTTTTCACATATTGATTCTTATGTTCTAAATAAAAATCACAACAAAGTTCACCGCAAAAAGACACTGAAAGACAAAAATATTCAATTCAATTCAATTCACCTTTATTTGTATAGCGCTTATACAATGTAGATTGTGTCAAAGCAACTTCACACAAAAGGTAACAGTAAATAGGAACAGTGTAGTTCAATTTGTAGTGTTTAAGTTCAGGTCAGTTTAGCTCAGTTCAGTGTGGTTTAATAATCACTACTGAGAGTCCAAATACTGAAGAGCAAATCCAACGATGCGCAGCTCTACAGATCCCGAACCATGCAAGCCAGTGGCGACAGCGGAGAGGGAAAAAAAACTTCACTAAAGGCGGAAGTGAAGAAAAAAAAACCTTGAGAGAAACCAGGCTCAGTTGGACATGACCATTTTAATTTCTCCGCTGGCCAAACGTCTTGTGCAGAGCTGCAGTCTCAGTGGCGGAGGCTGGAAGCTGGCCTCAGCGAAGACTCGTCTGTCTCTGGAGCGTCACAGGAATCAGTCTCATGTTCTCCACTCTTCCATGACCATCACAGTAGCTGCTCAGGATTCGGCCAGGTCCAGGATATGGAAACCTTGGGATCATCTCGTCGTTGGTCTTGGATCGAATCAGTGACTCTTCATAGTCTGAGGGCCTCGGGAAGAGTATCCCCAGGTGGAAATGGAGAATAAAGAAAATAATTAGCGTAGCTGATGTTCACAGTGTATATCAACAAGATGCATAACCTGTGTGGAAGCCCCCTAAGTGGTGCACTAAGTGTATGCTTTACTAAACAGATAGGTCTTTAATCTAGTTTTGAATTGGGAGAGTGTGTCTGAGCCTCGGACGTTATCAGGAAGGCTATTCCAGAGTTTAGGAGCTATAAATGAGAAGGCTTGACCTCCTTTACTCGACTTTGCTATTCTAGGTACTACCAGAAGCCCTGAGTTTTCAGACCTTAAAGAGCGAGTTGGATTGTAGCGAGACAGAAGATTGGTTAGATAAACAGGAGCTAGATTATTTAAAGCTTTATATGTAAGAAGCAATATTTTAAATTCAATACGAAACTTAACAGGCAGCCAGTGTAAGGAGGATAAAATTGGGGTGATGTGATCAAATTTTCTAGACCTGGTAAGAACTCTGGCAGCTGCATTTTGTACTAATTGAAGTTTGTTAATAGAGGATGCTGGGCAGCCAGCAAACAGAGCATTACAGTAGTATAGCCTAGAAGTCATAAAAGCATGGACTAGCTTTTCTGCATCTGAGATGGATAGAATACTTCGTAACTTAGCAATATTTCTCAGATGAAAGAAAGCAGTTTTTGTGACATGGGATATATGATTTTTAAAAGTAAATTGCTGTCTAATATGACACCCAGATCTTTTATAGTAGAACTAACGCTAACTTTGTATCCCTCTAATTGTAGGTCGAGTTGTGAGATCTGCTGTGTACAGGATTTAGGCCCAATAAGTAATAATTCTGTTTTGTCTGAGTTTAAGAGAAGATAATTAATGGTCATCCAGTCTTTAACATCTTTAATACACTCAGTTAGCTTGGACAGATTAGACGTCTCGTCAGGTTTTGTTGAAATATATAATTGAGTATCATCTGCATAGCAATGAAAGCTGATCCCATGTCTTCTAATAATGTCTCCCAGGGGTAGCATGTATATTGTAAACAGCAAAGGGCCTAAAACTGATCCTTGAGGCACCCCGTATTTTACTGGGCTGATTTGTGAAGGCTGTCCATTAATATTCACAAACTGGTAACGGTCAGATAAGTATGACTTAAACCATTGTAGGGCATGTCCCTGGACACCTGTAGACTTTAAGTGATTAATAAGGATACCATGGTCAATGGTGTCAAATGCCGCACTAAGATCGAGTAGAATTAATAGCGAGATGCACCCTTGGTCAGCAGCTAAGAGTAGATCGTTGGTTATTTTCACTAATGCAGTTTCTGTACTGTGATGAGCTCTGAAACCTGACTGAAACACTTCAAAAACATTGTTGGTCTGCAGAAAGGAGCATAATTGAGCAGAAACAACTTTTTCTAGTATTTTAGATATAAATGGAAGGTTTGAAATAGGCCTATAATTAGCTAAGTTGCTGGGTTCCAGTTGTGGTTTCTTAATAATAGGTTTAATAACAGCTAACTTGTAAGGATTTGGAACATGGCCTAAAGATAAAGAAGAGTTGATAATGTTAAGAAGAGGTTCTCCTATAACAGGTATCAATTCTTTCAGTAACTTTGTTGGAATTGGGTCCAATATACACGTAGCTGATTTAGAGCTATTTATAATTTTGTCTAGCTCTTCCTGTTTTATGATTTTAAAGCACTGTAGGTTATTTAGATTCAGAGGCGTGTTTACTGGATCTGAAGTATAAGGCGGTGCAGAAAGTTTAATATCTCCTATTTTCTGTCTAAAGCCTTCTATTTTATCACTGAAAAAATTCATGAAGTCATCACTACTAATTTGCGGTGGAACATTTTGTTCCAAAGATGACCAATTATTTGTTAATTTAGCAATGGTGTTAAATAAGAATCTAGGATTGTTATGATTATTTTCTATCAGTTTGCGGAGGTGCTCAGCCCTGGCAGATTTTAAAGCCCTCCTATAGCTGGACATACTGTCTTTGTATGCAATTCTAAAGACTTCTAAATTAGTTTTTTTCCATTTACGTTCCAGGGCACGGGTTGCTGTTTTGAGAGCGCGGGTATGACTATTATACCACGGTGTAGTTTTGTTCTCTCTAGCCTTATTTAGTTTGATGGGTGCCACAGTATTTAGAGTGCTAGTAAAGATGGCATCCATACTGCTGGTTACTACATCAAGGTCATTTGCGTTTGCGGGTGCTATTCGAAGTAGAGAAAGATCAGGTAAGTTATTTATAAATTCATCTTTAGTGGATGGAACAATAGTTCTACTAGGGCGATATATCGGAGCGGATCTGCTAATTTCAGGTAAACACAGCTTATATAGTAAGAGAAGTAAATACTGTGGAAGTCAATGACTAATGGTTTCCAACATTCTTTAAAATATATTTTATATTCATTTAGAAAGAAATACTTTAAAGCAGGCAGCATGGTGGCGCAGTGGGTAGCACAATCGCCTCACAGCAAGCCCCGGCTGAGCCAGTCGGCATTTCTGTGTGGAGTTTGCATGTTCTCCCCGTGTTTGTGTGGGTTTCCTTGGCTGCTCCGGTTTTCCCCACAAGTCCAAAGACATGTTGTATAGGTGAATTGGGTAAGCTAAATTGCCCGTAGTGTGTATGGATATTTCCCAGTGAGGGATTGCAGTTGGAAGGGCATCCGCTGCGTAAAACATATGCTGGATAAGTTGGCGGTTCGTTCCGCTGTGGTGACCCCAGATTAAAGGGACAAAGCCAAAAAGAAAATGAACAAATACATACTTTAAGGCAACCTAAGACACTGGGATCAAACACAGGTGAACCAAAACTAGAGAGATGAGATCTGACAGTCCCTTACTACTGTGTACAGCACAATTTTTCAAATGTTATACAATGTAAAAATTCTTATAAAGATGTCCTTGTGTCCTAATTAAATGAGATAAAAATGTCTTCTTTTTTTCTCAAAATTGCATTTAAAATGTAGTTAAATTAGGGCTGCTCGATTATGGTAAAATCATAATCACGATTATTTTGGTCATAATTGTAATCACAATTATTCGAAACTATAATCAGTTGAAGTCAAAATTATTAGCCCTCCTGTGAATTTTTATAAATATTTCCCAAATGATGTTTAACAGATTCAGGATTTTTTCACAGCATTTCCTTTTTTCCCCCTTATTTTTCTTCTGGAGAAAGTCTTATTTGTTTTATTTTGGCTAGAATAAAAGCAGGTTTAAATATTTCGAAACCTATTTTAAGGTCAATATTATTAGCCCCCTTAATATTTTTGATTGTCTGCAGAAAAAACTACTGTTATACCTTAATTGCACTTTAATCAGAATTTAATCTGAATTCCGCTTAACAGAAATTGGGGGGAAATGGTCGCTAATATTTCAGATGGGCTCATAATTCTGACTTCAACTGTATATATATGCAGTTATATTCCTCCCTGTAAATAAGGAAAGGGAAATAAATTCAATAGAAAAAATATATAAAACAAACTGTTAAAGCATCTTCACTGTAAGAAAAAATGAAAAAGCTTCTTCACTGTAAAAAAACTTTAGTTATAGCTACAAAAGTCCTTCAGTCAAGAGCAGTGAGTGATTTTCTCCTTTTGTTGTTTGATTAATAAAAACAGTCGGCAGCAGGAATATTGTCACTTGCGGTTCTATATTCCTGTTTATTGTCTCAGCAGTGCGGTTCTGATTAAAGGTTTCACTTTCACGTGTCTTTTGATTCTCAAATCGTTAGTTTATTACACAAATGAGGGTTAACATGAATAATCACTAAACACAGCATTTTGACACAAATTGTATTTGACCATTAAAGCGCTCACATTAAGATGACTTTAGATGTGTGTGCTCTGTTCGTCTTTGGGGCTGAGTGCACACACACAACAGCATGCGATCTCTTTCGCGCTTTAAAAAACATGAATGATTCGAATGTGCATTAATGAATGATGCGCATTCAATGCTGGAAAAGTTACATTACAGTACATGCTTTTAATAATTTTCATGTGAAACTGAGCTTTGCAGAGCAACAAATGTGTACAACTGGAAAAGGGGCGGTATACAGTATAATGGAATAATCGTTTTATCTCGATTCATGTTTTTCATAATCGTTAGAAACCAAAATTGAAACCGACTTTTTGATTGCACAGCCATAAGTTAAATAATACATTATTATACTAAAATGTTCTTTTTCACAAAGTGAAGTTAACCTAAAATTGCTTTAATCCAGTAAATTTTAAAAATAAAATATTAATAACAACACAAAAGTTATTCTTGTGTGTTCTTTATAAAAAAATCTTATTTCACAGCAAATATATACATGACTTTACATGGACATTTTTGGAATAATACTGAAAATTATATTTACCATCCCACATTTACTAAAAAGTATAAATTATCAATCAGACAACAAAACACATGATTACAGTATGAAGAAAGTCCAAGTTCATGCAGTTGACAAACAGTAACTGCCATAAACTATACAGAAGTACAGTTTTATGCAAAAGTTTGGGCACCCCTGATCATTTTCATAATTGCAAGCCATAGCCTGCTGGCTTTTCAGATCAGCAATTTCATTTGGATATATTTCATACCCTAAAGAAAAAGCAACATTTTAGTTCTGACATAACCTTTATGTAATCAACAGATGCAATGCAATTTAAGTCATAATAACAAAAATAGACAGATGCAAAAATTTCAGCACCCCAACAGAATAATGATCAATCCTTTGTACAGGCACCTTTTGCTGAAATAACAGCCTGTAGATGCTTCTTATAACCAAGTCCTTGAATGTTTGATGATGATGTTTTGGACCATTCTTCCTTGCAAAATTTCTTCAGGTCAAGGTTTGATGTTTGCTGAGCATGGACGGCCCTTTTCAAATCAATCCATAGATTTTCTATGATGTTCAATTCTGGGGACTGGGATGGCCATTCATTGTATCGTGTCTGAGCATGAATTCCTTGGTAGATCTGGAACTGTGCTTTGGTTTATTGTCCTGCTGAAACATCCAACCCTGGTAAAACTTCAGCCTCTTGAACGTTGTTCTTAAGAATCTGCAGATAGTGGGTGGAATCCATGTGACCTTAAACTCTTAAAAGGATTCCAGTAACTGTGCTTACCACACATTCCCACTGCATGATGTACCCTCCACCATATTTTACAGTAGAGAGCATGTTCTTCCCCTGGAATGCCGTGTTCATTTTTAGTCATGCAAAGCATACGGTTGTGACATCTGTCCACAGTATATTTTTCCAAAATGATTCAGGCTTGTCCAGATGAGCCTTTGCATACCTCAAACGACTCTTCTTGTAGCAGAATGCAGAAAAGGCTTCTTCTGCATCACCTTCCATAGAGCTGTTCTTTGTGAAGAGTGTGTTGGACTGTGGAACGATGTACAATGACATTATCAGCAGCAAGATGTTCCTGGAGCTCTTTGAAGGTGGTCTGTGGTTTGTCTGTGACCTTTCTAACCATTCTTCACCTTTGCCTTTCAGATATTTTTCTTGGCCTACCACATCTTTACTTCACAAGAACTGTTTCTATGGCCTTCCATTTTGTTGCTAGATTTCTGACTATGGAGATAGAGACTTTAAACCTTTATGTATACCTTTTTGTATCCTGCTCCTTATTCATGTTGGATGAATTATCCTAGTTTTGGGTCATTAGGAAGTTCTTTTGAGGTTCTTTTGTTGCTGCATTCTAGTTCACAGTAAGGAGAAGCACAACTAGCAATCAGCTATCTTAAATATCCTTTTTCATGATTGTTGCACCTGTATTAGTATTGTTAATTTTCACAGAGTCACTCAAATCAATTCTGTGTTGTAATCAATCAGCATTAAGTGACTACAGGTTTTGAAATCCACAAAAGAGAAAGGGTGCTTTTTTTAAGGCCCGAACCATGGATGGAGATAGTCTTGTGTACTTCCTTCTCACAAAGCATGGATGATATATCTCTCCACTTGTTTTTGAATCATAGGTGATCACTCCTTTTAAAGGGCTCACAAGCCCATGAAATACTGTCAAATAATTTTTTGCGGTATCCTGATTGACATCCACAAACAGTGTTATTTTGGTATGTACATGGTGAAATCATCACTGCATGACCTTTCAGAGAAGAAACAAAAATCTTAAGTAACAAAAAATATGCTTTTATTATTTAATTTAGAAGTTAATTAATTACCAAAGTTATGAAAGAGAGAAAAAAATAATACACTGACTCCTCCTAGTACATTCCTGGCATCTGAAGCAGTTTGGGAAATAGTTCATTTTGTCTTGGTATGTCCCTTCTGAACATTTCGCACATTGAGTTGACATTCCGCTGGAGCATTTCTTTATTAGCTTATACCCTAAAAACACATGACAAAGAGAAATTATATATCTGTCTATAACCTCTGAAAACTTTTTGTTGTACTGATTTAATAATTTAGACATCATACCTTCAGGACATTTGTGACAGCAGAGCCCTTCACTCCAGTATTCATTTTTTAAGCACTCACTTTTTTGGAGCACTCTCCGCTGCCCCATTGAAACGCCCACAGTCTATGTAAACAGTTTAACAATTCAGGAAACTGAACTTTTGGTTTAGTATTGCTTAACTGGATGACGTCAACGCCTGGCCGACCTTTAAAAGAGTACTTAACCTTAAAACATATGACAAATATCTCTGACTCTGTTTTGTGATTATAATAGCTCATAACGCAACATACACAGAAATTTGTGAAATGTGTTAATGCAGAATGCTACGTTATAGTTTCCTATGACTCACCAATATTAATAAAATACATGGCAGTAATTTCTTCACATGTAGTCCTTGGATATGTGACATCGTTAGAATAAGCGTATAAGAAATATCCCTTTCGGAAAAAAAAAGTTATTATTAAACAATTTATTTATTAGTACATCTTATTCAGGCAGACAAGAGACATGGAGTAAAAATTCACACCTTTCTTTTATCTAGTTTTTTTTTCACATTCAATTCTAAATTTTAACCCAATACATTTGCATTTTGTTTGAGATATACAGTGGTTTGTATCTAAATTTAATTTATCCACATGTTTGTGAGATAATTTAATCTATATTTATATAATTGTAAAACAAAGAAGAAAAAAGAGTAGTACACAACTACCTATGTACACCAAAGTTGAGTTGGCTTCAAGCTTCTGTGGCTGCTTCCACCAAACAAGGAATGAATATCTTAACATGTTATCTTATATACAAAGATGACATGTCATTACTACGTACTACTGATCTGACGCATAATACATTTCGCAATAACAAAACACGTTGTATTAGTCATCCGTTGCAAGAAAAAAAGAAAAGAGTTTCCCTTAACAGGAACTGATGTGTCTAGTTATAGTAATTCATGTGTTATTTGAATCTAAAGAAATACAAAGAAATAAAGTTTTTCTATAGAAAGGAAAATACATTCATAAGCTATCAAAAACAATTCGTAAACCTTGTGAGATACTTTAATATTGTGCAACACTATACAAAAATAAAAGTAATACTGACAGTTAAACTAACTTAGTGGTTAACATAACATAACATAACATAACATAACATAACATAACATAACTTAACATAACATAACATATCAACCATTGCATTTATGAGAAATTACATCCAAATAAAGTTAATAAATACATAATAAATTTGTGTGTACTATGTAAAAGTGAGATGTAAAAATTCACAATTCTTTATACAGTAATGTGGTCTTTATAGTAACTATTGACTACATACAGTGGTTTGCATCTTAGTGATTTTTTCTTTTTCTTTTTCTTATTAGTTTTTGTCACCATTCAATGTGGTAACAAAAGTAAACACATCATGCAATTTTAAAATGAAGCTTTTTATTATTAAGGGAAAATCAGGTTATACCTAGGCATAGTCAAATAGTTTAGTATATGGAAATAGCCTAGTGTATGAGTGTGTGTGGATATGTATATACATATATATACATACATACATACAGTTGAAGTCAAAATTATTAGACCCCTTTTGAATTTTTTTTCTTTTTTCAATATTTCCTAAATAATGTTTAACAGAGCAAGGAAATTTTCACAATATGTCTGATAATATTTTTTCTTCCGGTGAAAGTCTTATTTGTTTTATTTCAGCTAGAATAAAAGCAGTTTTTTAATTTTTTAAAAACCATTTACTGTCAAAATTATTAGCCCCTTTAAGCTATATATATTTTTCTATAGTCTACAGAACAAATCATTGTTATACTATGACTTGCCTAATTACCCTAACTTGCCTAGTTAACCTAATTAACCAATTAAGTCTTTAAATGTCACTTTATACTGTATAGACGTGTCTTGAAAAATACTGAGTAAAATATTATTTACTGTCATCATGGCAAATATAAAATAGATAAGTTGTTAGAAATTAGTTATTAAAACTATTATGTTTATAAATGTGTTAAAAATATCTTCTCTCTGTTAAACAGAAATTGAACTCAAAAGTTATATTCTTTGGTTTTTAATTATTTTATTTTATTCAAATCTCTAGAAGCCATTGTGTGAGAGACAATAAATCTATTGTCTTCTTGAGCACTGACTGTGCCTTTGTCTGTGTGGTCCATTCAGGCCAAAGAAACTCTTTTGTTAATAAACTTGTGTGGTCAGTGGCTGGGCAGGTTCCTTCACCTATATACTTTATTAGCATGCTTTGTTTAGGTATCTCCACCTTTGGCCGCTGCCCCCTCCTAAAAACATACTATAGACTTGTTTTAGACTCATTTTAGACTTGTGTTAGACTCATCTACTTCTTGACGCTGTTTGACTGCAGAACAATCAACATGAAAAGAATTCTGCTCATAAGGAGTCTCCTGGACTGGGTTCTCATATTTCCAACAGAGTTTAATTATAATTTAGCCAAAAAAAATGTCCACAACACAACTCTGTTTATGTGTGTGAGGGAGAGAGAGAAAAGGAGAGGGAGAGAATCTTTTTTGAAATCTCTTAGAAAAAATAACCATAAAATCTACAAACATAAAACTAAGCATCAGAAATAAACCGTTAAGCCTTTCACAATTTACAAAACAATAAAAAAATGGTTTGATCAGAAAATGGACAATTACTGTCTACTGGGGAATTAATACTGCTGAAAAAAGCATTAATGGGAACAATACCATGTAGTATCCTCCATTGTCCAAGTCCCATTACTTTTGGTCAATGGTGGCTTATACATGGTTTCCCACGCAGGTTTTCAACCATATTCCACATTAAAATGAGCAGCCCATGGTGTTTCAACTTGTACTTAAAATTTTCTTACTTAGCTACTTCGACACACAATGTACAACCTTTTTTATTTTACAGAACAGAAAACCAGCCATTCTGAAACAAATGATTGATGGCAGTAAATTTCCTCAGCAAACAAAGGTGAAATAATCATATTTGGAAAATTGTCCTCTTCTGTAGGAATTCAACAAAACCTTTATATTGTTCAGTTATGATTCAAGTTTTTCCACCTACTAAATCATTGGTTTAAATCAGTTTATTCAAATCCAACATAAATGAAGCTAAATGCAACTCTAAATGATTCATATCTATATCATTGGCAGTGCAATTAAAATTCCCTGCCACCAGAAGATAATGACCAACACTGTTTGATAAAGTTTTCACAATCTATGATACTCTCTAAAGGTTACAATCTGGGAAGAAATAATTTACATTACATTCCACTCGCCTTTTGTAGTATGCAAAAATTGCTGAACTTTCTCAAGACTGTACAATTTTTGTTCCTGACTCTCTGACTCTTCTTCAAGGTTAGATTCTGGTCATTCTTTTTCACCAAAACTGGACAAAGATAAAGCATCAGTAGAATAGTTATCAGAAGAAGCACCTGTACCAAAATCAAGTCCTTGTCAATCATTTTTCTCTCCATTGTTTTTTTCTTTCACCACAGTTACAGCTTCACTAGACACTTCTGTTTTAGAAACTGGCCCAGCTTTTTTTATGGCACGTTTACCATTCTGATCATTTGCTGATTTTAATCAGGTTTTGATTAGCACTTCATTGTTTCTGTTGATGCAAAGATGACATATTGAAAGAGAGTTGTTTCAGAGCAGAGTTCATTAAGATTCACAATGATCCAAATATGGTTACTGTGGACCTTGTGATTTTAGGGGTATTTTATGGAAAATAATGGGCATATGAAACATTTTGGCCATTTTTTTTACTCACCTAAACAGGTCATGACATTAACTTTTTTGATCACCAGCATGTGCACTGTAAAAATTATTGTGCAAATTAGTTATGACAACTTAATATTTTGAGTTATGTTAACTTATCTGGATTGAATGTGTTGACAACTTGTATATCATGGTTTTACTTGGCGAAACCTTCATTTATTCATTCATTCATTCATTCATTTACTTTCGACTTAGTCCCTTATTTATCAGGGGTCGCCACAATGGAATGAATTGCCAAATATAGCAGCATATGTTTTATGCAGTGCATGCCCTTCCAGCCACAACCCAGAAACAGCCATACACTCTCGCATTCGCACACTATGACCAACTTTGTTTACCCAATTCACCTTTACCGCACGTTTTTGCACTATAGGGGAAACTGGAGCACCCAGAGGAAACCCTCACAAACACGTGGATAATATATTAGTTAACTTCACTTTTTCAAACATCTGGGCTTTAAATAGTACAAATTTGTGCAAATAAAAATTATGCATTTTTAATTAAATAAATCCACCTTAAAATTGCATTTGTATGTGTTTTGTAATTGTAAATATAAAATGTTTTTATTTTAATAATTTTACTGAAATTTATATTTATTTACTTTTGGATGAGGTCAGATGATGAATGTGTTTCTGCAGGTTTAGAATTTGATTGTGCTGGTAAAAAAAAAGGCTTAAGCGGGTTGACAAAATATGGGCAGGTTAGGGATTTGTTTGGATGTTTACAACATGCATTTTATGTTGGGTTTTAAATGTGTATCTAAAGTATGTGTTTTAGATTTTTAAATCTTTTTTTCCTTTTTTGGACTGTTTGGGCTGGAAAATTCAAGTCTATTGACCGCTATTTTTTTATGTTGTGATGTGTGTTTGTCTGAAGTTCTTGTCAGATACCTGCTTCTTTGGTGTAATTTGTATTTGCAGACTTCAAAAACCTGTTTTTAGTAGTAAATAAACTATGGTCTATATAATGAACATGCTCTACGGTGGTTCAGTGGTTAGCGCTGTTGCCTCTCTGCAAGAAGGTAGCTGGTTCGAGTCCCGGCTGGGGCAATTGCCATTTCTATGTGGAGTTTGCAGGTTCTTCATATGTTTGCATGGGTTTCCTCTGGGTTCTCTGGTTTCCCCCAAAGACATATGGTATTAATTATTCAATAAACACAAATGGCTAGTATATGTGTGAATGAGAGTCAGCTTCAATATTAAAGTTCATTAAACATGAACCATGTCCATTACACTTGAATTATAAAGCTTCAGCTTGAGGTCACTCACTGGACAACTGGACAGCGGGATTTTGGTACACAGTAGGATTCATAGTTCCATTTAACACAGCAATTTCTTCCAGGTCCTGAAGCAGCAAAAACAGCCCTAGACCATCACACTACCACCACCACATTTACTGTTGGTATGTTGATCTTATTCTGAAATGTAGTTCCTTTTAGTAACTCCCCTGCAAACTGTTTTTGAGGATCTTTTGGTCTTTAAATGATAGTTGATTAAAAAATGAACAAATTCTCACTAGTCACCCCCAACCTTTTATGATTTTTTTTCTGTTGAACACAAAACAAGAAAAAACAGCCAATGACATCCATAATAACAAAATATGAACATTGAAGCACAAAACGACAAGAATTGGATTACATTTAGGAAGATTCTAAGGGTCCATACATTTAGAGGGGCCCCAGAGACATTATCAAGGGCCCGCGCCAAATCCACCACCCCACAAATAAATCAATAAATAAATTTATGTGTATAAACAAATTTATGTATATAAACAAATTTATCAATGAAAGATATCTTTATGTACGTTTCTAAATATTTCCTTGCTAAAATTCTGTTAATTGCTGCATCTCTTAAACGTCTTAACATTTCTTAATAATATTGTATTTATGTTTTATAAATAGTAAATAAATATTTGTTCATTACTTTCTTATGTAACTGTTGCCGTAAATATGTGCACTCTTTAAGACTTTTATTTTGAACGTGCAGATTTCCATAGTGTCTTTCTTCCCGCTGTTTTAGCGCAGCTGCCGAACCTGTTTTTATTGTTATTGTTAGCAGGCTTGTTCTTTAACAAACTCGCAGACAGAATATAGTGCACCAAGACGCGCTTCTTACACTTGACTGGGAAGCACGTCGAAGATTGAGAAACGGTTTGTACGTGTTTTGTGTGTCGTCACGGGACAGAAATATTGCGTTTAGAGGGTAGATTCTGTTTGTGCTGGTCTGAACATTAGCCAGTTTGCTAGTAATATTGATGCAGTTAAACAGATGGTGCATTGTGCGTTCATCATTACATTAATTATAAATAGTCTTACTAATGCATTTTATTTTATGAACCACATAATAGCTGTTACAACCTTTTGTTTAATAAAAACCCTTCCAGTCTTATAATAAATATTTTGGTTTTGAATTTATGTGCAGGAAGGACTGACACGTCATGATTTTGCCAAATACGATGCGATCCTGGATTAACATCTATGTTGATCCTAGAACGTAATTTTTGTTCGAAATGTAATGCATATCTATCCCTACCCCTAAACCCGACCATAACTGTAAAGTATTCCCAAAATCAGAGGGGAATAATTAGATAACAATCATGTAGAAGTACATAAATCTAACCGTATGTCTAAACTTAACATAAACGTTAAACGTATCCCTTAATTCGGATTGGAATTTTGTTCTACAATCAACATAGATGTTAATCCAGGAACTTGTCCTACTTGGTGAAATCTGGTTGACGGGTAGGACTGATAGATTCAATCTAGTAGTAGCTGTTTGTCTGTTTTACTTATTTGCGTTAGTGTTTATAGTCGAGAAAACAAAAATGACACATTACCTGGAACTGGCAGTTCGTTAGATTAGTTGTGTTTCATATACCCAAAATATGTATATGTGTGTGCGTGCGCGTATAATTACAATTAATGACAAAAATAATGTTTATAAATGTAAATTGATATTTCAAACTGACATGCAACAGAAAACATACCAATAATAACCGACATTTAAATCTTGTTTTTTTTTTTTTTTTTTTTTGGTGAGAATACTAGCGGCCTAGGACTTTTGAACATTACTGCATAGAATTAGTCACGCACACACACACACACACACACATACATATATATATATATATATATATATATATATATATATATATATATATATATATATATATATGACTAATTCCATGCAAATGTCAACCTTGCTATAAAAAAAATATTTTTCCACCAAAATAGCAAAACAGTTTCTGTTTTTTGTGTAGGCTTGTATTTCACAGTGCTTTAAAAATACTAAAAAATGTCTCTGTCAGTGTTTTCAAACAATTATATTTGATTTACCAAAGTCACACAAGTGGCAATTTCACATCCATAACAAAGCTTTTCCCTCATAAATGCAAAAATGTAAAATCAAATAAAACCAATCATGTTTGTTCTATAGAGATCCAACACTTATCCTTTTGATTAGCATTGTTTCTTTCGGGTTGTGCAGTTTAATTCAAAGAATTTTTACAAAGTGTGTTGTATACTGTAAACTTGCAGACTTTTTTGTCACATCCATAGCGCATGTTTATTTTCCTCACTTAAAATATAAAAAATGTTTACAGATTGATATGTTTCTGCTCCCAAAGCTCTGTTGCTTGTTGTTTCAATATAATGTCAACATATACTTCCTCTGTCAATTTATGTTTTGATAATTTACAGCAAATGTTACATCCATAACACTGGAATTGCTTATATATATATATATATATATATATATATATATATATATATATATATGTATATGTATATGTATGTATGTATATGTATGTATATATATATATATATATATATATATATGTATGTATGTATGTATGTATGTATGTATGTATGTATGTATGTATGTATGTATGTATGTATGTATGTATGTATGTATAATGTACACTTTTTGCCTTCTGTCTCAACAGATTAAATCCAAACTGTTGGAAATATGAATGATGCAGATTCAGCAACAAGAAAGCACGCAAGCTCTCGAGAATTACAGAGTAAGTGCACATGCTCTAATGAGGACTCATTCATAATTCATTTGTGAACCTAAAATATCACACCTGTAAATTTCCCAAAACAATAATAAGCATTTTTCTTTCCTCTAATCATTATTCTTTAGCTCCCAAGAATGAGGATACATATGAAATTTCCATTCCCTTTGAAGACAACAATTTTGAGCAACAAGGAGGCTTTTACAGCCAGAATGACCACAACTTTGAAGGTCAGTTAAGTTCATAATAATCTGAAAATATCATTGAAACTTTGAATATTATTGTGGACTATTTCTGTTTAATATAAGTAATATAACTATGCTAAGGTATATCTATCAGCTATCACTATCAAGTCCATGAACCAAAATTAATTATGTTCAGTCTGAGTGAACTATTCTCTAATATCAGTGCTTGGTGATGTTTGCTCATGTTGTTAAACAGGTAGCGATCCACCAGCACCAAGCAGCTCGTACCTCTTAATCACTAACTTGCGGACACAACTGCAGATCTCTCTGGAGAAAAATTCATGGCTGCAGAAACGCATCGAAGACCTGGAGGAGGAGAGGGACTTCTTGCGCTGTCAGCTTGATCGGTTCATCTTTTCTACCAAGAGTCAAGAAAGCAATGGTGAGAGACAGAATAAGGCCCAATCCCAATTCTATTTTTGTACCCCTACCCCTTTCCCCTGGCCCTTCAAACAGAGTGTGAAGGGGAAGGGCTTCAAAATTTTCCTATTATTTCACATTATAGCAGACACTGTAAAAAGCTCATTTCCAGCCACTTGACTTTTCTGACAGGGTTTGCGAGTGTCATCGACTGTCCGAATATTCTGGGACTGCTGTACAGGAGTTATTATTATAGATTATAGATAGCGAAATTTTTAAGTTTTTTTTAAAAAGCATGATGGCAAAACACGAACATGGTTATGAATGTAATAAAACATATGTTTGTTTGTCGTAAAATTTTTTAAAAATGACAAAAAATACTTATTTGTGCATCTCCTGACTTCCGGGTGCAGCTATGCAGCCGTTGTGGCTGGTGGATTCTGGGAAATTTTCTTACCCCTTGGTTTCGAGTATGGTCCTGAAAAATCTCTCTTTCGAGGGCTATCTACCCCTTCCCCGTAGCCCTACGCCTTTAAGCTAAAGAGAATTGGGACTCCCTGACCCCTTCATGTGAATGCGCAAAACGGGGGTTAGGGGAACGGCTAAGGGGTAGAATTGGGATTGGGCCTAAGAGAGAGACTGAACTAGTGGAGTTATTTCATGGTATGTGTCAGAGGTCATTTGAAAAATAGTGGAATGTTTGAGAGAACAGTTACATCTTATTTTTGTACCTTTTCCCATAAACTTAAATTTATTCATCTTGCTTTTGTGTAGTGATTAAGTATGTCTGAAATAAATATTATATAAGTACACCCATCAAACAGTCCAGGCTATACTAATCTAGTTTGGATACAGATGTTGCCAAAGACTAAAAAATATATGGTTTTTTTTTCTTTTCCTTGAAGGTACTGATTCCAGGAGTTTTTCTTGGAGAAGGAGAAGAGAAAATGATCGAGGTGAATTGATGCATCTTTGATCTTTTTCTTTCTTTCACACTCATCCAATGCAGAACCAGTGTTATTTTAGTAGTTTTATATATGATAGTTTTTATTATTGATTTGAAGTGTCTTTAATTTAAGTAAAAGTTACATTTTATTCTGTAGAATATAACCTATCAGTTTTATACAACATCTGATAAGCCTTTATAGCTTTACATTATCCCTTACTTAATTATTATTTTTGTAAAGTGTTACTATTTTACCTGTAATAAATTAAAACAACCCTGTGCTGAACATAAATAAATGTTAACTAAAGGTCAGACTTAATTTGAAGACGCCCTCCACTTCTGTCCAAAAACTGCTGCGTTATAACAGGGGGTAAAGTCTTAAATGTAATAGCAGAATTAACTATTAATCATTAACATTTTAGATCAACAAGCAGAGAGTCAACGATCAGCCAACCGTCAGTCATTTCAGCAGAGACCAACCCAACAAACTTCAGCCAATCCCAAGGTCTTAAGCTCTGTTCCTGGTCCAGTCAGCGCTCAGATAAACTCCATGTTTGGCCCTCCTCACCCACAGCCTCTTCTACAAGGCCATGGTGGAGGTAGCACCAGCAGCAACTGCAGCAGCAACAACAGGTCCCTCAATGAGCTGCAAGGTCTGTGTAGCAATATTTGCTCATAGGGAAATATGAAAAAAATGATCATAACTAGTTGTATGTGGAACTTCATGTAGAGGAATTAAGTTTACAGTTCAAACTAGTTCATCCCACAAACATTCAGCATTAATTGTATTAAAGGGCACCTATGGTGAAAAATCTACTTTTCAAGCTGTTTGGACAGACATATGTGCAGGTATGGTGTGTAGACCGTCATACTGGGGTGATATAAACACACCCAGTCCTTTTTTTTGTCAATTTAGCAAAATAAAAACGGTGGACCAATTGGAGCGGTTTTCAGACAGACCCCAACTTTACGTAGGAGTGCGGTCCCCCCGCCCACCGAATTGATTGACAGCTGCGCATATTAATATGTTCCGGTAGTTACGTGTATAATCATATCAACAAGACCAGACGTGCGCAAAGCAACCGGGAATAAAAGGTCTGTTCAGTTCGCTAGGATCATCAATCATCATCAAATGTGATCAAGAGTAAGTTTCACATGTTTAAAATGTTTTAAAACGGTGCACATGTGTAATGAATTACAGCGATTTACTTCAGCTTTATTTCATCAGCACAGCCGTGTGTCAGAACAATTATAAAGGAAGACGCTTCAATCCCGGTTTGTGGACGTTAAATTAGGTTTATTTTGTACATTAACATAACAGATATCCATACAGCAGTGGAGATTAATCTGTAGCCTGTCACATTTGCGTGCAAAAAGAGTGCAAATCTAAACGCGCTCTGTCTGTGTGTGTGTGTGTGTCTGCTGCGGTGTGTGTGTGTGTGTGTGTGTGTGTGTGTGTGTGTGTGTGTGCGCGCGCGCAACTTTGTGTGACTCATCGATGCAACTGCACAACAAATACTCATTGGTAAAGTTCTTACTGTAGTATTTCTCACAAACACTACGTGAGATCTGCTTCCTTTAAGTCTGTCTGTTGTCTGACGCAGCCGAGGGAGGAGATTAAGGCACGCAGAAAGGCACGTAAAAACGGTGGGCGGGGAGGACTAGCCTTAAAGGTGCAGTACGACAAAACAGCCCCCTAGTTCAAAAATGTATGAAATAGAATCTTGCTAAAGGTATAATGTAAAATCTGATGTGTGTTTTGAGCTGACACTTTACAGACACATTCTGGAGACACAAAACACTTATATTAAATCTGAAAAAAGGGCTTCAACGTCTGGTCTTGTTGATATGATTATACACGTGACTATGTTAATAGGCGCTGCTGTCAATCAATTCGGTGGGCGGGAGGACCACACTCCTACGTAAAGTTGCGTGCGGTTGGTATGAAAACCGCTCCAATTGGTTCACCGTTTTTATGTTGCTAAATTGAAAAAAAAGGACTGGGTGTGTTTATATCACCCCAGTATGACGGTCTATACACCATACCTGCACATATGTCTGTCCAAACAGCTTGAAAAGTAGATTTTTTACCATAGGTGCCCTTTAAAGACGACTCTTATATGTAGAAGTGTCCCATGCATATACATAACCCGTCCTACAACTTCCTACAACAGCGGATATTAGGGGTGTAACGATTTATCGTGGTACAATTTATTGCGATGCAAAAATGTCACGATACGCATCGTGGCGTTATGACGATTTTATTACGATATGACGTCCGTTTTCTCTTATTAGTGAGCTGCTGTCACATGTGAGTTTAGATTGCTTGAACTAGCTGCAGTAACGTTGCCAGGTCAAGATAAGTGGAGTTAAAATACAGGATGGCCCATCCTCTCAAAGTCGGACGTCTATCAACATTTCGGTATTACCAGCCTGATCTCACGAGAAAACGTAAGTATTTTACGTTTTGACAGTTTAGTGGCTAATTCGTACGAATTCGTTCGAGTACGAATTGGATCGTACGAATTAGCCACTAAAATAAAAGTTACAAATTGCCGTGAGATTGTGTTGGTTTTACAGACATTGCTTTAGATCCGTCCGCTTTTTGACACGCATACTGGTCAAACACATTCGAAGTCTTCACATTGTTTTACATACTTTGCTCAGCGACATGCATACCTCCTAATGGTGTTGAAAGAGTCATATACTGTGTTTACAAGGTACAATTCACCCAAAAATGTAATTTTTGTCATTATGTAATTTTTTATTCACGGCCGCAAAATTACACATGACGTGCACTCACTGCGCTTCTGACCATGAGCTGTTACTACAGAGAGGGCGGGCGCGCACCCTAGTTAATGATAGACGCATACGCGTCTGCTTTAGTGAACAGAACCTCTATAGGCTGTGAGTAACAGGTAATAAAGTTGTAAATAACATTCAGTTTGTGGCACAGAGTGATCGTTAGGGAGTATGAAATATATGAACTGCGAAGTATGAACAGCACTTAGCAGTTAAAATGAAACCGAAAGCGTGCACGTCATTTAATGATCATATCGCATTTTAGAGGTATGATTACGACAAGCATTTAATGTTTTTTTTCCATGGCGAACACAGAGTGTTGTGCATGTGAATAAATGTTTAACAGTGTCAGTATAACTATTCTAGCCTATATAATATTGAATATAATGCAATAGGGAGTCTGATAATGACAAATGTCTGATTTTACTAGTGAATTAATGGTCTAATAATATTGTTAATGACAGATTGCAAGCATGTCTCAAACATAATAATACAACTTCAGAATTATGAATAGTTGTATTCTGATGTCATCACTTTACTGTGCATTAATGACCAGGACAAATTTAAAGTCTGTTCAAGTCCATTATTCAAAGTCTGTTCAAAATTTTGCATTTTAACCAACAGTAAACCTACACACAATACTAATATTGTTGTTTTATCATATGTCTGAGAAATAACCATAATAATAGCCTACTCATATTCACCTTTATTTTACATCTACAGAATCGTGAGAAAATCCTAATCTTTATTTTTAAGCAAAAAAATAAATAAAAATGAATAAATAAATCACTCTACTACACGATGGAACATATAACGGCAACTCTTTTGAGTACAGAGGTATGCAAAAATGCACGTCAACATGATACACTTGATAGCACCAACATCAGCGACGCCGAAGAAATAATAAACCTTCTTAAAAGGGCCACTGAAAAGGGCCACGACTGTTCTGTCTGATAAAAAGGCGACCACCCTGTCACTCATTGTGCCCATCATGAAGACAGCCATCCATAAAAACCTCTCAGACAGATCCAAAGAATTTGAGGATAATCTTACAGAACTGCGGACTACCTGGAAAGTAAATATTTAGATTTTTTTTGCCAAAAAAATGTAAGTGACCAAGCAAAGCCTTAAGCTCTTACTGTTAAATTCACTTGAATAGAATGCAATTTTTTTTTACAATTTTTGCACCTTTACTTAAATTTTCTTTTAATTTTGTAATTTTCTTAAAGAACAACAAAAAGGAACAAAAGAAATACATTGAAAATTGTTTACTTGGTATTTTTTTTAAATAAATCTTTTATTTGCATTTCAATTTTTATTTTTAATTTTTATTCCAAATATCGTGATACATATTGAATCGTGAACACTATATCGTGATACGCATTGTATCGTGAGCTGAGTGTATCGTTACACCCCTAGCGGATATACATCACAACGATGAAAAAAGGACTTCCCACTGTTATGCTTTATAAAAGGTGATATTTAGGTTTTGTGGTCTCCAACAACAGGCTGATATGCATGTAAGATCAAAAAACACTTTCATTGTCTAATAATATAATACCCATTTATTTTTACCTAATTACTAGGGCCAAACAGAATCTGCTGACATTTTTTGCTATTTCTGCTGAGAATTTCGTTAAAAATCTGCGGATTTATTTAGTATCATAACTAAAAACTTAATATATGAAGTAAAAGTAATACCTTTTTAACTTTTATTTAATGTTAATAATACAAATGCAATTAGATCCACTTTATTCGGTAAACAAAGCAAGCCTCTCATATAATATATCTACTAAAGGACAGAAAATATTACTTTACAAACTATTGTAAATAAATCAAATAAACATTTTAATATTAGTCAATAATATTACTGAAATTAATTTAAAAAACTGAATAAATATAAATGTACACACATCTGCAGAATTCTGCGTGCGCAGATTCTGTGTGGGCCTACTTATTACCCAATGACTCCTATATGATTTGTTCAGCAATTAATTTGTTCCCAAACCCCTCCTTTGCATGGCTGTAATCTGCAGTGATTGGTCCGATGACCCAGTCTGTTGCGATTGGCAACTGCATTCAGTGCGAGACTAAAAGGAGTGTTCACCACGGCTTATCAACTTTGTTGAAGTAGCCAGAGTGCAAAGTATATGTGTGAGGCCAATCCAGGAGTGCATTAAAGCAGTGCAATTAAACACCAGCATATAGCATAGCAGCAACAAACTCCAGGGAATCGGTAGCTCACAAAAGCGTTTAAATCGGTAAATAAATCGACATGTCACATTATCAAAGAGGTTTTAGACACGATATGTGAATATAAAGAGTTAACCAGATACAGGACAAGCCGCGCAGAGCAAGTAACATAACACAATTAAATACATACTTTGCAAGCTAGAGAAATGAGAAGGCAACCATTTTAATCACACTTACAGCTTGTGGTTTGAAGGAAGAAGAAACCGGACCATGAACTGTGTAATGACAGACCAATAATATTTGGTATATTAATGTATTTTTTAATAAACAATAATAGGGGCTCTTTAAATTAATATTTAAAATGTTATGGGTAAACATTTCATTAGTATTGTATTTATATATTAGATGCACATGTTTGCTGATATTTTATGTCATTTTACTTGAATACAATATCTTATACTGCCACAGAGTCCCTCTCTCTTTTGGGAGATGAAGAGGATGACTATTTGGAGGACAGCTACCTGGAAGAAGAGGAAATGATGTCAGGAGAGGATGTAATTACAGACAACATGACACTTAGGAGTATCGGTGCTGCTGGAAGACATACAGGAAGCCGCCCGGCTCTGAAGAGGAGAAGAGTTTTTAGAATCGCTAGAGGAAGAGAAAGACAGAGAGGTGAGCAAGAGAAGGAAGAATCATGACATTCCCTCAATTTTTTTTCTCTTTCTGAAAGTGATTTTTATGCTGAAACTCTTTATTAGCTTATTTATTTTCCTTAATTTACTGATTGCTTTACTGGGACAATGGACGGTTCGTAAAATGCCCCTGAACTGGCTATTTCAACTGCTCTGTCTTTGGGCAGTGAAATACCAAATCATAGGATGTAACAAAAACATCAGAGTAATGTCATAGACAATAAAATATTGTGTTCCTGCTGAACACATAAGATCTTTTTTTTTGTATATGTTTATTGATTTTCAACATTTACAAAGATCAAATAAACAAAAAACAAAGCACAAAGAATGGGAAAATACACTCAAAGGGAAAAAATGCAGATATACATACAAACATTAAAGATTACATAAATTATGTGAGTCCTCTTGAAATTATAGAAGAAATATTCAGCCCCATATATGTTAAGAATGGCTCCCACCTTTTATGTTATCCAGTTTAATAATATACATTTTCATGCACAGAGTGTCAGGAGCCTATAGAGGGACTGTTTAGGTTTATCCGCAATAGAATTACATTGTATTCCAAGCAACATACTCAAAGGGTCACAAACAATATCAATGGTCAAAACTAAATTAATCTTTTGACTTACCGCAGCCCAAAACCTCTGAATTTCAAGTGCAAGATCCCCCTTTTCTATTTTACATTTTGGACACAACTAAGAGCAGTCATTTCTAAATGTGTGTCTCTGTGAAGGGGAAATAGGAGCTGTGTGTAATATTTTCAGCTGTGTTGCAAAAGTAGATCTTTTGAAGAAAGCTGAAAAGTGGTCACGATTGACGTTCATAGTATTTGTTTCCCTTACAATGGATGTCAGTGGTTACTGGTTTTCAGCATTCTTCGAAATATCTTCTATTGTGTTCAGCAGAGTAAAGAACGTCATAAAAGTTTGAAACCAATTGAGGGTGAGTAAATAGCAAGTGCATTTTAATTTTTAGGTGAAATATCCCTTTAACTATTTTGAAGAGATTTTAAGCTAAATGCAGTTTAAGAGTTTTTAGCAAAAATAGATTGTAAAAACATCATATAATTGATACTGTATATACAGATGAAGTCAGAATTATTAGCCCCCGTTTATTTTTTCCCCAATTTCTGTTTAATGGAGAGAGGAATTTTTCAACGCATTTCTAGACATAATAGTTTTAATCTCCACAAACTCATCTCTAATAACAGATTTATTTTATCTTTGCCATGATGACAGTAAATAATATTTTACTAGATATTTTTCAAGATACTTCTATACAGCTTAGTGACATTTAACTAGGTTAATTAGGTTAACTAGGCAGGTAAGGGTAATTAGGCAAGTTATTGTATAAAGATGGTTCGTTCTGTTGACTATCGAAAATAAAAATCGCTTAATGGGGCTAATAATTTTGACATTAAAATTATTTTTAAAAAATGTAAAAACTGCTTTTATTCTAGCCGAAATAAAGCAAGCAAATAAATAAATAAATCAAAGGGGGGCTATTAATTCTGACTTCAATTGTAACTAGCATTACAAATAGCTTGGATGGTATTAAACTCTAACAAATAAACTGAAGGCTGGTTCTTTTTCCTCTCTTTTTTTTGCTGTTGTTCCAGTGAAGGATGCTGCAGGTGTGTTGTTCCGTTATAAAAAGATCCTGGTGACATACCAGAGATTAAAGAATATGTCCAAGGCCTTCCAGATCCATGGTGTGGATCGTAATACTGTGGCCTCTACCACACCTATCGCTGAGCTTTTACTGGTGGCTCCAGAGAAGTTGGCAGAGGTGGGGGAGTTTGATCCATCTAAAGAAAAGCTTCTGGATTATGCCAGACGCTGTTATATTGCCCTCGACCCCCAGACTCTCTGCAAAGTGCAAGCTCTGAAGAAGAACAACCTGCTCTTGCCCATATCATACAGGTAATCCTAGAAATTCATAAAACACTTAAGAAGTTCATTTTTACCATTTTCCACCGTCACCATAAGCAGAACGATTTTGTGTAAACGTTCATTGAACTGTTGCTATGTAAACTGTTGTATTAAATTTATTATGACAATCTATAAAACCAATTTTACCAATGACTCAAAAATAAGCTTTCCTAAATAAAACACAACATCTCTACTGACAGCAAAAGTTTATTTAGCACATAATAACTAATCTTTCTATTGTCTTTTTTTTTTATACTTCCTCAGGTTGAAAGGAATGGATAATCGATAATTAGAGAAAGTAGTGGAGGGATTCTTATCCTGCTGCACAGTGAAACCCCTTCACTGTATTTTAATGTACCCTAGAACACACATCTACAGTATCAGCCTCCACATTAAGCTGTTCAGATTTACTGTACTCTGAACCAAGTCTATTACCTCTGTTCATTTATAGAGTTGGATGCTCACAGCTGCGAGTGTCCTGCACATTTATGGTTTCAGGTATGCTATTTTTGGAAGAGAACTTGGTTGTAGAATCCCATTATTTCATAATTTAATATTATGAAGTTATTAAGACTATCCTTTCTGATAATTTTTTTGGTACGGCCAGGACTTTACATTTGTTATGTATCAATTCAAAATCTCAATTACAATATCAGCCCTTGGTAATTCTATAGCTAGGAGTGTTGATCAGATGTTGTGTTGGGTCATTAGATTCACTCAGTGGTTCTAAGTGTGTATCGTGGTTTTCCTTTATCTCACAGAACTTACACAACAGACTGAAATTCTTTGGAAGAGTTTTCTAAGAAAGTAGTATAAACATAGACCTATGATGCACTCCCTATTAGCACTGTGCTACTGTACACATGCAGCATCTGTATGTTCAAATTGGAATCCCACTGGTTTGTGGAGTGTTCATGCATGTAGCTCCTTTAATCATGGCCTGTCTCCTATTAGACAACACTGACTGTTCAGCATGTTATAAGTTTATATATAGTTAATCGGTGACAAAACATTTCACAACAGTACTGGTCTAGTCTAGTATTGCATTATGTAGTGCAGATGATAATGTTGTGTGTGGGAATGAGTAAATGCAGATATGTTCTTCTCCTACATGGTGCTGATGTTCTCAGTGTGTGTACCCTTGAGATTGTGTGTTTGTTGAATTGACCATTCTTTGTCTGGATGTATGCTGGGTGTTTGTTAGTATGCTTGGGATTAGACTATTCTTTGTTCTTTTAAGCACTTATTGAAACCTAATGGCTAATAAAAAAAACAGCAAGTTTCTTTTTGCTTAAAAGATTTCCTCTTGCTTATCAGATAATACTTGTATTTGTTAATATCAATTAATACATTAGGGGTCACAAACTAAAGATTTAGGGTGTACTCACATTACAGCGCTTGACCCCATATCTCGGTTTGTTTAACTAGTGTGAGTGCTCTATACCATGTACAGGCACTGTTCAATTTTAATTCAGCTCTGGCAAGTTTAGAAGAGGTGGGGAAGAGTGGTTCGGTGGGGCTCAGTCATGGTGCGCTTGTAATGTGAGTGCAAAACCATTACAGAGCATGGAACTGAATATGCATAGTCACTATTAAGGGACTGTTTCATATGGATTTATGTTTATAACTTATCACGGTTTTCAGTGTTCATTGTTTTTATTCATTCATTCATTTTCCTTTCGGCTCAGTCTCTTTATTAATCATGGATGGCCACAGTGAAATGAATCACCAACCTAACCAGCATATGTTTTACGCAGCAGATGCCCTTCCAGTTGCAACCCAACACTGGGAAACACTCATACGCTCTTGCATTCACACATACACTACGGACAATTTAGCTTATTCAATTCACCTCTACCGCATGTCTTTGGACTGTGGGGGAAACCAGAGCCACCCGCAAGAAACCCACGCGAACTCGGGAAGATCATGCAAACTCCACACAGACATACCAACTAACCCAGCCGGAGCTCGAACCAGCTACCTTCTTGCTGTGAGGCGATCATACTACCCACTGCACCACTGTGGCGCCCACAAAACAATATAACCAGAGTAATCTCTTTTGAGTGATTGTTCTTTTTTCCTCTTTAAACTAAGTTGTCCCATTGATGATGTAAGCGTGCTGGCTTGGAAGGTAAAAATGCAGTGTGAAAGCAGGCCATTGGGGGAAGGTTCAAGACAACTGTGCCTAGTGTGAGTACACCCTTTATTGTTGTAAGTTACTTCATTGAAATAAAACCACAAACGCATCTGAGCAAAACTGATATTGTCATGCACAACTTGTCATGATTATATGAAATCAATGAAGAATACTAGAGGGCACTGTTGTGCAGAACCTGAAACATGTCGCCTCTTCGGCATGTAGAATTGGCATCGGGTGTTTGCTGAAGAGAGCACTCTGGTTATTCAGCAAAAAAAACAGAGCGTGAGAACAAAAAGTCATGTAGCAAGTAAACAATTCAAGTCAAGAAGGGGCACAAAGAGGCCAGTTGTAATTTTGCTGCATTCCTCAAACAATTTCAAACGATATGGATTATTAAATTAGTGGATATCTTTGTATGAGCAAATGCCTCCATGGTGAGTGACAATAACTGATAATGGTACTAAATGCTGCTTTGTTTACTCTACATGTCAGAAGTTTGGTTTCCTTTTGTTCAACGAGAAAACAGATTACTGTCACCCACAGGTGCCAATAATATAGAGCTGTGGACCAGCACACAATCCCTGAAACACAATTTAGGCAGGAGTGAACCATATTTGGTTAATGAGATTATTAACATCATCTGGGACCTAGTTGGTTGTTTACAGGTACTTAGAATGTACATGTAGATACAGCATCATTTTAGTTGTGATGTACAACAATAAATGTTTTTATCACTGTAGGTACTACAGTTGCGATGGGTGTGGACATTAATTAAACACCCAGCAAACAATGACCTGGTGGGCACACACAAATTCAAGAGCTGATATGATCAGACCACCGATCTTACTCTGATCAGACCTCCGGCTTATTTATAAAAGACAACAGGTAAGGGGTAGGTTTAGGGTTTGGGAGGGTGTAGACATTAATAAAACATAACAGGTTACTGTAAGGGGTAGGTTTAGGGTGGGGTAGACATTAAAAAAGTTTAACAAACATCTCATCATACAGTCAATGTTATGTTTATTGTAATGATCGATATTAATATCAATTAAAAAAAAAAAAATAAAAAAAAAAAGATTTATTTGTAGTGTTTTTTTTGTATTGTTAAAAAATCACTATATAAAAGGTGTTGACATTCCTGGAATAGCTCATTTTTAAAATGACATCCCCTAGCCTAGAGTAGGTGCTGATGATGCTCCTAAAAAACTGAGCCATCATTAATGTCTGTTTTATTGTTCGCCTCTGCGTAGATCATGGGGTGTGAAGATTGTCTTTGGGAAAATGTGTGCTGTGGGTCTTCAGCTGGATATATCTCACAGGTGTGGAAAGACAAATACTCTTAGGCACTCTTCTTTCATTTAACTGCCATTAATTAGCTGTGTTCACATCCAGCTTTTTTGGTAAAGATGAGAGCTGATGCAAGTCAATGCAAGCTGACAACACAGTTGGCTTTTGTTGACGTTGGTTGTTTGGCATTGGTTTGGTGCAGGCACGTGCACAGATAGGGCTCAACCTGCATAATTTTAACCCTGATTTGGACTCGCTGACAGGTATTGAGAAATCGCAGACAAATGCCTGAAATCACAGGAAAATCGGTGCTCATTCACGTGAGTGACAATCACACGGTGTGAACTGTCAAGGACACGATATGAGAGAATCGCCAAAGAGTCGTCGATGCCCATGAGATATTTGGCATGCTAAATATCTAGATCTGTTGGCGATTCAAATCATGCCATGTGAAATGTGTTCTGACTTAAAGTAACATCGGTGATCACCAACAGCCAATCACTAGCATCCCCTAGTATGGGTATCTACAGACCAGCTGGAGGTTGAGGTAGAAGTTGAAAACGCTCATTTTCAGTTTATTTGGACCCAAGAAATGGAGGAAAAACTAGTGGAACATTGGCAGGAGCACTGCGTCTGTTTGACATGCCATCTGAGCAATAGCCCAGCCGTGTCGAAAAGTAAAAAAGTTGAGGAGAAATTGCTAATTCCCTTCAAAACCCAGGTGAGCAAAGTACATTTTCTAAAACTAAAGCCTTCTTTTTCCATAATGTAGTTAGTAAGTTATCTATGTTCTCTGTTTATCCGTCTGACTTTATAGTCAGTTTCTTTTGACCACCCCCTGTCATTTTAAAGAATATCACAACGGCGAACGCGACAAGTATAAAAGCCTTGTAAGTTTCGTGAGCACCAGGTGAAAGTATAAATCCAGTTAAACCCAGATAGTCATGCAGTGTGAAAACATCCATGACACGACTACTTTGAAAATCATGCAGTCTGAACTTGGCGTAACCCAACCCCTAATGAATGATTTTCCATATTTTGTCAGTAAACTACGGCTCTGTGTAGTAAATGATTCTTTATCTGAAAGCATATGTTTGAGGTTTACTAGAATGGGCTTTGACAAAATACACATAAAAATGCCTCTTGATCAATCATGCAGCCCTATTCTATTCAGTTTATTTTCATGAGTAATACATTGTTTATTTTTTTATTTAAAATGCAAAAATAAATAAGCATATATGGAAACACCACGACATTAATAAATTCTTAATTATTTCACATCATGTCATAATTCATGATATCTAAAATGTTAACTAATGTCAACAAATTCATTTTGAGTAGTTACCTTGTTTGAATTGTCTTCAAATGTCATTTAATCTCTGCTACATTTGATTACAGGTCAGAGGTCAAACAGATTAGGTTTCCTTAGGAAACAATTATTTGTGAATAATTGAAGCAGTTCAGTTGATCACAAACCATTTCTCACTGTATTTATTTTTATTTACATCTAGACAAGAAGTTTATAATCTTTCTGTCATATTGGGAAAAACATTAATGAAATGTTAAATGATTCTTTATATAACAGTAAAGCATTTGATTCCAGTTTGAACAGAAAGTTGATTCCATGAAAACATTGAAGTTAAACTCCTATATTATGTACATTGTTGGTGACTTTCAGTGTTATACCTGCTTTTGCAGTTTAAAAAAACATCCATAATGCATAATCCTGCATAATATTTGCAGTTTATTAAAGTTTTTTACAGTCTATATTTACTTGTGCTTTTTGAATTTTGTTGGATAAAACTTTTTAAACTATATATTTTCATTAGGCTGCAATCCAACAGAATTTATATTGCACTTGGGGATTTAAGTTAATTAATAACAAAGATCATGTAGTTCTGATTCAAGTGTGCATTCAGCATTCCTATATCCAGTCATCAAAGCTCATCAATTAAAGTACATGATCATGATGAGAATAGACTGAGGTCCAACCATATCCAGGAGTGACTCCCCATTTCCAAATGATAAGAGTCTTCACTTGATTTTTCAAAAGCACTATGCATAGATGCAGTTCTTGTTTGTAGCAGGTCTGTATATGGTTACTTAATAACTTAAGAAACCTTAAGATGAACAACAGCTGCATCTGTTTGCTCTGGTGAAAGTTTATGTGTAATTCAACTTCCTTGCAGACCATTTTCCAAGTTTTGGAGTACTCTATATCTTTACATGTGTGAATGCCAAATCACCCACATCACCCTTAACAGCATGTAAACAAATAAATAGAAACTTCCCTTGACGTTGAAACATAAAGCTCTTGAAGGGATATTTTACATAGACCTGATTATGTCTACCTGAAAACCTTGAAGCCTGTTGCTTCACATTGCAGCTGTAGCAATTTTCATGGTATCCAGTAGGTTGCGCTTCCTTGCTTTGTCGCTGGTTATTGTCTCCAGGTGAGGCTCAGGGGCCCAGCCACGCTGCCTGTCTGACAGACGAGTACCTTCCACCCAGCCTGAAAGAAAATGAGAAAAGATTGATTTCAAGATTGTCCACTGTTCAGAAGAGTTTCGCTTCTACTCTAAGTAAA